>NW_015664681.1:618898-619410 GCF_001515625.1 Sinocyclocheilus rhinocerous
GCCTATGAACCCTTATCCTGTCCTGTCACGGCTATGGAGGCCGTCTGTGAATTCTCTGCCTGTCCTGTCACGGCTATGGAGGCCGTCTGTGAACTCTCTGCCTGTCCTGTCACGGCTATGGAGGCCATCAGTGAACTCTTGCTTTGCTCTGAACTGGCCGATGAGGCCATCTCCGAACTCTCGTCCTGTTCTGAATCAGCCTTGGAGGCTGATTGTGATCTCTCTGTCTGTCTAGATGCTGATTTTGAACTCTCTGTCTTGCCCGTTTCTGTCAATCTGTCTGATCATGAACTGTCAGTCTGTCCAGGATCAACCTATGAATCAGATTTTGAACTGTCTGCCTGTCCCGTTTTGATCAGTGAGCTTGCTTATGAACTGTCTGCCCGCTCAGTTGTCACCAGGGAAAAGATTGATGGACTTCTTGTGTTCCCTGCCCCGGTCCTTGAGACTGTATATGCTCTCTCTGTTTCTTGTGTCTCAGTTTTCCCTAGGTCACAGTCTTTACAAGGGGT
>NW_015664681.1:619437-658078 GCF_001515625.1 Sinocyclocheilus rhinocerous
CCTGTCCTGTCACGGCTATGGAGGCCGTCTGTGAACTCTCTGCCTGTCCTGTCACGGCTATGGAGGCCATCAGTGAACTCTTGCTTTGCTCTGAACTGGCCGATGAGGCCATCTCCGAACTCTCGTCCTGTTCTGAATCAGCCTTGGAGGCTGATTGTGATCTCTCTGTCTGTCTAGATGCTGATTTTGAACTCTCTGTCTTGCCCGTTTCTGTCAATCTGTCTGATCATGAACTGTCAGTCTGTCCAGGATCAACCTATGAATCAGTTTTTGAATTATCTGTCTGTCCCATTTCGCTCAATGAGCCTGAGGTGGAATCACCTGTCTGTTTTTTTTTCTTTCAATTAACGAACCGGATTCTGAACTTTCTGTCTGTCCTGTTTTAGCCAATGAGTGTGATGCTGAACCATCTGTCTGTCCAGTTCCAAACAAGGAACCTGTTATCTGCCCCATTAGTCCAGTTATGAGCCCAGAAAAAATAAATGCACTCCATGTCTGTCCCGTTAACCCTGTCACTGCCTTAGAGACCATTCAGGAACTGTCTGCTTGTTCTGTTTTCCCAAATGTGTCTGAACGGTCTGTCTTGCCAGTCTTAGTTAGTGAGTCTAATTATGAACTGTCTGCCTGTTCTGTTTTCCCAAATGTGTCTGTTGAACCATCTGCCTTGCCAGTCCTAGTCTTTGAGCCCGTTTATGAACTGTCTGACTGCCCAGTTTCAGTCTGCGAGACTGTTTTTGAACTGTCTGCCTGTCCAGTTTCAGTCAGTAAGCCTGTTTGTGAACTGTCTGCCTGTCCAGTTTCAGTCAGTTAGCCCGTTCATGAACTGTCTGCCCGTTCAGTTGTCACCAGGGAAAATATTGATGAACTTGTTCCCTGCCTCGGTCCTTGAGACCGTATATGCTCTTTCTGCTCGGTATGCTCCGCCGTGGTGGTCTTCTGCTCCGTCCGCTCCATCGTGGTGGTCTTCTGTCTGGCTCTGGTGGTCTTCTGCTCCGTCGTGGTGATCTTCTGCTCCGTCTGCTCTGCCGTGGTGGTCTTCTGTCTGGCTCTGGTGGTCTTCCGCTCCGCCGTGGGGATCTTCGGACTCGTCTGCTCTGCTGTGGTGGTCCTCAGTGCCACCTGTTCTGACGGTTCTGTCCTGGCTTCCTGCTCTGCCAGCTCTGCCCTGGCTTCTTGCTCTGCCAGCTCCGCCCTGGCTTCCTGCTCTGCCGGCTCCGCCCTGACTCCCTGCTCTGCCTTGGCATCCTGCTCTGCTGGCTTTGCCTCAGTCCCCTGTTCCTTCACTTCCACATGGACCTGGCCCTCCATCCCTCCCCCTGTTCCACCTCCTCTCCGCCACCCTCCTGGATTGTTCTATGTTGGGAGCATCTGGAAGCCGCTCCTTGGGGGGGCTCTGTCACGAATCCAGTCCGTGGCCTTCCGTCCGATTGTTACCAGAGGCCGCCCTTTCATTATATTGACTTTCACACCACACAGACTGTTACACGTCACCCTGGACTACATTTCCCATGCTCCAATGCACTAATCACAAGTTCACCTGAAACCAATCACACACAGCTGCTACCAATAACACACACTATATAAATCAGTCCCACACCACCATTCAACGCCGAGTATTGTCTAGCGTTTATTGCTCTCCAAGTGATAGCTACATTACGGAGCCATTCCGAGTTTTCTGAGTCAAAGTCTAGTTTCACCCTGTTTATTGCCTTAGTCATTTGTGTCTTGATCCTAGCCTGTGTATCTTATTTTGTCTGATCTCTGCCTGCCCTGAAGTATATCGGATGTACTTGGATTACCCCTCTCGTCTCGCCCTGTTCGGATACTGTTTACCCCTCGCCTGGACCATCGCCTGTGTTTCGGATTAATCTTCAGTCTTGCCCTCTGTATACCTGTCTGCCATTGCCTGACCCATGCCTGTTTCTGACCACGTCTCCTAAATAAAGCTTGCAAATGGATCCGCACGTCTCTCGTTCGCCACGTTACATACATAAGTAAATAAGCAATAAAGAATAATGAAGACCCTCAAAGCATGGAAATACATTAGGGACTAGAAGTAAAGCCACACAGAACTGGCACAAGTTAAAAGCGCACCCTGTATATAAGAGGGTCAGCCAGATGTCTGATAGCATGTAAACTTTTTGGTCCTAGGCAGCGATTGACTCACAGCATTGAGTTGAGAAATGTTATCCAAAATAATAAAACACTGCAGTCATCTCTGGTCCGCAAATACATGTAAATCCACATTCAGATGTGTTTATTTAGCTGTTCAAAGAAACATGGTTAGCAGTAATATGCACAGAGCAAAAGGGAAGGAACTTTGCTCTGAAACTGGCCTTGAAAAGATAGGACTATTTAATCATGTGGTGCACAGACCTGACGGACAGTGCTGAAACATGGGTCACATGGGAAACAATGAGGCGGTGATGTCACTGATCATAGAACTGACTAGAAGCCTTTCTTTAAAACATCCTTCAAAACTAATCACTTTTCACCCTGAATTCGGTCATAAACCATATGCCATGTGTGTTATGTTATGGTTACGTTTCAACCAAAAGATTATTATATGTTTTTACAGTGGTTGAGAAAAGTTGGCTTTTTTTTGTGCTTTTTCCCACCACTTCATTTGTTTTTCTCATATGATGGCGCACATTGTTCTGAATAAATGTCCCTTATTATTTTGTGGCGTAACGCATCTGCTAATTGTCTGCAACCTTTTCTCCGTTCGGCACAATGCTCTAGAAAAAAGCGAGCGTATCGGATGTCTTGATCTGTGCTGGAAGTTCATGACAAAAACAAGTCCTGTGATCTGACCTAGTTGAACTATTTTCTGTCATTCTCTTCCATAAAAACAACACGGTATGAGGTCAGGGAGATGCTGGGCTGGAGCGCAATAGTACGGGATGCAGTTTGTTGTTTGGATGCCTGGTGGATGACATCAGCTCACACAGAGCTTTCCCCTCAGCCCTCACAGCAGGAACAGTGGTTTTCCATACTATTACCTCTGCCTCGAAGGAAAGTCCCACTGATTGTGCACTACCGCACCACCTCCTTTTACCTTAAGAGCTCTCTGTAAATGGCAAATAAATCACACTCAACCGCATGTAGCTGAGTCTCAACATAGACATTTATGTCCCTTGAGGGAATAACGGCAGTTGTCAGGGCCGAAGCATAAGAGACGAAATAACCACAGCAGCTGATGGAGAGCTGATTAGCAAGATAACTTCATTCAACAGATGACAGCACTCATGAAACATATGCAATTATGTATATACATAACATGCAATATATAACTTAATGATAATCGTTCCCTTCCTTTGTAGTGCAAAACAACTTTATTTAAATGGCAGTTTTCCAAAGTGTAAGTTAAGGCTCTCCACTTTTACAAGTCCAGGATGGGAAACATCAGTCGTTCTATACAGTGTGTAGGAAGAAAGCAGCCCCCATTCTTGGCTCATGTCAGTTGTTTATAAGCCTGTCCTTTTTTATGAAAAAAATACCAAGACGACATTTGCCATAGCACAGGCTGTTTTGCAGGGAGAGGAGCGTGCAGACATATGAGCAGAAATTTGGACAGCTTGCAAGGTCAGGTTCTGTGAAGAAGAGGCACAAACCAAAACACATCAATACTGTACGTGCACTGCATGCTGCAAGGGACTCTAATGTCTATGTTGTTTGGTAGACAACTGCATTTTATAACAGGTGCCATACAGAAGCTTATGCACAAATTCACCATGTTTGTAGGTCTTTCTATTTGTGTTTGTAGTTCTGAACCAAAATATGAATCTGGTTTCAAAGTGCAAGGTGTTGTGGGGGATATAAGCCATTAGAGTGGATCTGTACTTTGAACATTTATAGGAAATTGTGCACCATCTGTGTATCTCTGGGATACTAATTTCAGCATATTATCATTTGGCACACACTGATGCTGGGATACTATTTAGGGCACATAGTATGCAAATTGGGATGCAGGGTAAGAATAGGTTAAGGCTGAAAGATGAATACGCAACAAAAAATAGTATCACTTTAGTTTAGGGACCAATTCTCACTAGTTGCTTATTAGCATGCATATTGGCTGTTTATTAGTACTTATAAAGCACATTTTAACAGTAGCCCCTCACTGCAGAACAAAGATCCAGGGGGCGGGGTTGGATCCACATCTAGGGGGTGGAGATGGGTGGGTTTAGGGATCAGGGGGTGGAGACGGGTAGGTTTAGGTATATGTAAGGTGGGCGGAGTTGGATCTGGATCCAACCTCGCCCCCTGGATCTTGTGTTCTGCAGTGAGGACCATCTCCATTTTAATGCTAATTCTGCATGACCATATTTTAGTTCTCTTAACCCTACCCCATACCTAAACTTAACAACTATCTTACCAACTATAACTAAGCAGCAATTTAAGAGTTTACTGAGGCATAGTTAATAGTTAATTATTAGTGAGAATTGGTCCCCTAATTAAAGTGTGACCCCAAAAAATTATGGTAACACATTATTTTAAGGTGTCCTTGTTGCACATGTTACATGTACTTACAATTATAATAAAAATAAATCATGCATAATTACATTCAAGTAACCCTAAGACAAAACCTAATCCTAACCCCATAGTAAGTAAGTACATGTAGTTAATTAATATTACTCAGTCCTTACATGCATAATTACACTGTAACAAGGATACCTTAAAATAAAGTGCAACCAAAATTATTTTCTTACTTGGTATTTTTGTCAAATATCTAAAATTGCTTAAATCAAGATACATTTACTTGAGAAGCACTTGTTTTGTTTAGATATTTGTTCTTGAAAATTAATCGAAAATACTAAGGAAGTCATTTTTGCAGTGTAGATGTTTATTCATGACTTAAAAAAGTGATTTGGCTATACTGGTTGAGACAAAAAATGAATGAGAAAGCCAGTAAATTTTGTATTATATCGTTCCAGAAAACGACATCACAATTCCTACATCTAGGAAATACCAGCATGAGGTGAGTTGACTGTAAAGATCAAACAGGCTGCTTGGCTTATTTCATCCCTTTTAATTCCCTTCAGTCACGTTACTCTCTAAAACTGAAGGTTCCCTATTTTTATGTTGCTAATACAGATGAACACTTGTCTCACATAACTTGATGGATGATGATTAGTAACTTATGTTCATAATGACCCTCAAACTGCAGAACTACACTCAGTACGTATTGTTACTACACGCCACACTAAAAGACTCTCTAGAGAAGCTGAGAGTGATAAATCCTTAAACAGTCACGCTGAGTACAGTGGCTTATAACTCAATAGGTCATGGTGAATTCATCCGTCACTAAACTTCCTGCTATGGCTTTTTAACCTAGTCCAAAACTCGGTTCTGTACAAATTCCAACAAAAGTGAGATAACAATGTGCTTTTCTGGAGAGGGTAACAAGACCACTCATTGCAGTTGGCTGTACTTGAGAGGAATGTGACCATGGGATTTTTTAGCACATCAAGTCCGTGTTCTAGTCTAACAGCACTTCTTTGTCCAGTTTTGGTTGGAGGGACAAGACAACAGGGTAACCACTGTAATGCAGTTCAGGGCAGCTGTTGTCCAGAGCATGACCACTGGCTTCTTCTCAGCCTAAATAAAAGCTTGCAACATAACAGGCCCAAGGATTTTCCCATGGATGCAAGCCCACTGTTTACCATAACTGTATTAGGAAGTCCAGCTGTTGATCAGGTTAAAGGCCTTTTTGCTTGGTTTTATTGATTTGATTGCGTTCAGAACCTCAAGGGTATTTAGAGCCCCTTTGTGAACTGGATGAAAACCTCAACAATGTTGCAGTTAAACTGATGGTATTCTATGTGTTGATACAACATTAAAATAGATATGAAAGTATGAGGATGATTGCATGTATTAAGCATTTCATGAAAAACAATCTCACATAAAACTCAGATGTTTATACGACATTTGTTTTTCAGCCAAGTTCGACGGATGAACACGTTACTCTTACCTACTGCTGTTTTCATGCTTAAAATAACATGATTGAAGGTGTTTTTCTGCTTAGTGCCTGACAATGAAATACCTCCACTGTCTTAAATGAATCCAAGAGCAACTAGCAGGAGATTTGATGTTTCTAACAACCTTCCCAGTTAATGATCTTCTCATGGCCTAAATGAAAGTAATTTTAGTCACCCTTGACCTTCTAAATACCACCCACTCAATCCCTGTCAGCTTTTTATTTTCTCCACAAAATGACTTGTTGTGTGCACACCGATGGAGGAGATCACCGAGTCCTGATTTTTGCCTCAAACTGTGCATGAGTATCCATTTCTTAGGAATTGAAACAAGTGCAGGATATCCAGACCAATCTGAAATGGAACTTCTTTTAAAAGTAGCACCCATAAGCTGAAATAAAATTGAGAGGTGTCAGTGTTCAAAGGGGCTGTTCACTCAGAACGTGTTTTTGCATTTCACTGCATTGCTAGATGGATGAGTTTGACTATTGCACTTGCATCTCGCATCTTTTAAAGCATCTCACGTATAACACACCATTCTGAAAACACACTGCTCAAATTCTGAGCATGGGACACCATACTCGGCCACACGTGACATCACTTTCACTTTAAACTTTCAAAAAACATGTTCCTAAAACTTTTTTTTAAAATTCCACTGCCCCGTGTCTAGCAAAAACATGTTCTATGCGAAGGGTCCCAAAAATGTCCAACTAGCTCATATTTACAAAAACATTTGACTGCATTGACTTATAACTGTTTTTTTAAGTGTCGTGATATCCTGCATTCTTGTTCCATTCCATTGCCTCGTGCATTTTTAATTGCACATCTTGCCATTTGTTGCTGCTTCTTCAGTCTCTTGCACCATGTGTGAATTTTAAAGAGGATCAACTTTTAATAACGTGTTTCAAAATGTTTTGTCATTTTTCATACCACTGTATGTACTGCATGAACCGGCACATCCTCTTGTTTCCCTCTCTGGGAGAAGAGAGCCCTTTTAGTGTTTGTGTTCTCAATTTTGGATCATTTTTAAACACGCAAGCTTTTAGTGGAGGATGTGGACAACAAATGGCTTTTAATTATGGTAAATGGGTTCATGCTATTTGCATACAAATGCTTCAAAATGTGTTTGTTGTGACTTGTGAAGAGCTCTTTAATTATAAAAGGAAAGACATATGCCAAAAAGCTGTGGAATCTCATACAACTCAGCATTTGTTTCTACATGCTTTGTGGTCTCAGAGACAATAATAACCTCATTGCTACACTAGTAATTGTAACTTTGTATGAACTTCTTGCCTGTGTGAATGAATTTTGAAGATTTACTGGACAAGAGGTGTGAATAACCAGTAAAAATAAGATTAGGAAATAATAAATCCAAAACAAAACAGACAGTTGCATTTTTTTTCCCTTTTTTACTGCTGATTCATCTATCCATAAATATCTCCCTCTTAGCTGTTTTTCTACCTGTCTGCCCCTCTCTGGTTTCCTGTGATGTGTCAGGACTTCTGTACCTCCAGTCGTCCTTCTGACCTCTCTGACTGGAGGCCTCTTAGCAGGCAAGGGTCCCTCGTGGGCCTAGCACTGGCACAGGGAACCATCCTGTTTCTGTGCAGCTCATTGTTTTCCCGCTCATCTGCAGGGTGAGGTCTCACTGACTGCACGCGAGCCATCCACGCATCCTGCTTTCATTGCACGGCATGAAGAAAACAAATTGGGTTTGCTGCATCGCACAGACACCTTGTTTTTAAGGCCTAGAGGCAATGAAACTATCTTTATGCTTATATATTTAATTTTGCCTGAAGCTTTCAGACCAAAGTAACCCATATAAAGACCATACTGTACATTGTTTAAATATAGATTGATTACAGGAAAAGCAGATACATCTGACTACAGATAACAGACAACTGTGTTCTACAAGGTCAAGTATAGAAGGCATGAAAATTCTGTCACACACAAACACACAGACAGACACATTTCAAAATATATTATATTGCATTCCAACGAACAAAGATAGTCATACGGGTTTGGAACAAGTAAATGGTGAACTATCTTTTTATCCCATGATAAAACTACATATCACTGATAAGAGGTACAGTACAGTTACAGTTGTTGTGTTAGAAACAGTCAGTATTATGGCCTTTCTCTTTCATGCATGTTTATCTACATGGGGACAGAGATGATCCATAAATCTTGAGTCAGAAAAAAAACAAAACCTAATCAACAAAACTCCTTGGATGATGCAGTCTAGAAAAGCAGTCCAGTATTTGGTAACTATGTAACCTAACTGAGGTAAACAGAGAGTGCAGCCTCATTTGAACCCCAAGCAACCCCTTCATCCATCTGACATGCACAGACTTGGCACATTTGTTATATGGGCCACATGGAGGGAAACTCTTTGGGAAGTGTGATGAGAGCAAGAGACCTTTTCAAGGCGGGCTATTATTCTTTGATAACCAGGCTTTTGCATTTGGCCTCCCTAGTGCTTCATTTCATTAAGAAAGGAATCACCTTGGCTTTGCCAGGATTTAATCAGAAACAGCCCGCTGCAACAGCTAATTGAAACAAGCTGGACCTCCACGTTCTATACAATACACAATAAGTGACAAATTTGACCACAAGCTGCAGTGTATATTAAAAAAAAAAGTCATGGCAATACAAGAGTCCCTGCTTGTCAAAACCATGGCATATAAAAACATGTTTTTGGCAACTAGCTGGATCGACTGGGAAGTTTATGCCACTGATGATCTGACTTTCAGTTACTTCATTAAAGGGGAACGACATATTTTAAATGTGTTGATGCTAAGCTTTGCTGTGATGAGAGGTTTTATTCCAACCGACGCTTTATGTAAACTGAGCCGCTTTATGCAACATTGTGATGTGTTGTTTTGCAGTCTGAAGTAGAACAGCATGTAGTTCTGCTGTAAAATCTGAAAAAAACAAGAAATCTATGGAATATTATTAATAAAATTTACTAGGTACAGTCAGAATGAAGATGTCATTTTAATGCAGAAATATCATAATGCAGCTTCAGGCTACTTTTCTTTCTTTTTTTTATTGTCACCCAGACTTGGCTGAAACAGTTCTCTGAGTTTTCATTTCATTTTTTATGTTGTAATCAGGGAGGAGGATACTATTAACATTATACTGCACAGTGCATCCACCTTCCCTTGACCAAAGAATAAGGAGTGCACTACAATGACATACGTAACCATATCAGCAGAAAACAAACCCAAACTCTGGCTCATACCGGATAACTTGTGCCAACCACCATTAAAACACATAAACAGCTCTTAGCTTGGTACTTTACACAAAATATTTCATTTTTGAATCATTTGTGCAAAATGATTAATCTAGACTCAACTGTATTGAAATTCCAGTTTTTTGTTTCGATGAATCAGCGAACTGGAGTGGATATTGACTTAAAATAACAAAAAAGAAAAATGATGAAAATCATTGGTTAACGTCTGGAGAATACGGAATGGGAGAGCTACACTGGGACCGCTGGATTGTTTTGGAGTTTTATGTTTAAAGTGTACATGACCTCTTGGATCAGATTTACCAAAATTTTGATTCATTTATTTATTTCCCTTCGAGATATATTGTATTTTCAGTAGTTATATCTGGCTAGAACTGGTTGTGAATGTCTCATTTTTTTTGCCTGTGACACAAATCAGTAAAACCAAAATAGGTCTGACAAATATGCTTTTTAGGATTTTATAAATCACTAGAAATCACTAGATTTGAGTGTATTTTGAGCCTATGTAATACTTTTTTCCACATCGTGTGTTCTCCAAAGTAAATGTTTGAATATAAGTGATACATTTCTTGTTTGCTTACTTTTTAAATATTAAATTACAGAAATAAAGGACAGTAAAAAGAACGAAAGGCCATATTGGAACAGGAAAGAGGTAGTGATCATGTACATGTTCTCAATTTTTAGGTCCCCCTTTTTAAATCAACACATGTCCCACTTTGCGTTGCAGTGTTTGATTTAGATATTTGACTTTCCATGCCCACTGTACTATGGGTGCCTACTAAAAGGTAATTTCCATCCTCAAATAATTTGGAATGGTTTGAATGCCTGTCAAAGTTAATAATTCCTGAGTCAAATTACCTTTTATTTATTCATATGGCAAGTGCTGTCATATCAGAGTTGGCAATGGTGTATGACTGTCATTCAGCCTGAGTGTTATTTCTGGTCTGTGGCTTGTGGCTGCAAGACTGTAAAACTAAATCAAAAACATGTGATGAGAGAGTGACAAAATAACCGTATATTCAGAGTCAAACTTAGTGCAGTGAGGTCTAGCTATGTGAAAGACTACTGAAACGGGACCCAAAGTCATGCGTACACAGTTGTTGAGAGCTAAAACGTGTATTCAGAGTCATTAATTAAGCCCGGCTGCCACCAGACTGGAATTTATGTATCTGAATTTTAGATTTTTGCAGTCATGCAAGTGGGACTTTTAACTGTTGAGCTATCAGTGGTACTTGGATTGCATGTGCTTTTTTTTTTTTTTTCTTTTTTTTTTCCCCCAAAGTCCACTTAGAGTGTAAACAGTCAAACAAACAAAACAAACAGTTTTTTTCATCACCATTTCCACCTCTCTATGACCCATAAACAGGCGGTTTTTGAGGCTATGTCTTTAATAAACACCCCCTTCACATTAGAAATGTGCAACAGCGATTCCAGCTTGCAGGTTTATTGTTGTGTCCAATTGACCTCCCAATCCTTCAATAACAGCAGAGTTCTTCTATAAGATTTAGTACCAATTGCATTACCCAAGGTATGAAGTTTTGTTTTGTTAGCATAGTTCCATTAGGCCCTGCTGGTAGATGTTATAACTACACTATCTGAAAGCAAAAAAAAAGAAGAAGAAAAAAAAAAAAGACTTTCTCAATTGACAGTCAAGTAAAGAATATTGTTTCAAAGCAGCTTCACAGTAATGAACAGGAAAATAACAGAATCAACGATGGAAACTGTGTAAATATCAATTATGAAATGAGTTCAGTTCATCTCTAAGCAGCTTGAGTCAGTTCAGTGTTCATTCAATTTAGTTCAATAGCAGTGTCAATGTTGCAAAATAGTCGATTAAGCACCATAGAAGACAGTAGTGTTATTATTGAGCTCAGTGCAGTTCCAAGTTTTGTTTTCATCCAAACAGTCTTGTATTCTGATGATATAAACTTTGTTTGCATGTTTTTCTTTTCTTTTAGACAAAAATGAGCACTCAATAAAATTTATTTATGAAAGTTTTGAAATGTCTCCAGCTATCTGTATGGCGCAGCTGTCAAATAAATGGTCAAATAGGGGACTGCAGACCAAATACAGTCAAAAGCGCCAAGAAAAACTTGAACTGGGAATTGGTACATTATATGTACTGTACCTCCAACTTCATTGGAGGGCCTTTGAGATCAAGGGTGAGCACACTGAAAGTTTCTCACAGTCTTTCCCATATGTTTTCTCTGAAACAGCTAAAGCTGATTGTTAAGGGCAGTCTAATCTGCCTCGATCATTTCCGCCTTGAGAGCAACATGGACGCCTCAGCGAGCAAAATCAAACACATACGTCAGAGGAGGCCATTTTGGTAGCTAATCCCATCCCAAAGGAAAGCTCATTAAAATGATGTGTACATGCTCTTCCCCTCTCCTTTTTTACGGGACTGAACCATGCTTAATTTTACACTAAACATGCATATTTTAAAGATTGCTCTCTTTTTTGGAGTCAGATAGGATAGTTGGAGAGTAAACAAGAAGCGAAGTGGAAGAGAGAAACAGATATAGAAATGTACAACTGTACTGCACTACATATGATTTTAAATATAAATCATGCTATGAAACTACACACTCCTGGGATAAATCTTGCTCAACAATGTTTTTTATTTTTTTTGTGTGTGTGTGTGTGTCGACCCATCATCACAAACATCAAGTCACTGCTATTACACAATCCAGTGCATTGGTGCTGCTAAGGTGCCAAAAGCTGCATGGACATGACATATTTCCTTAAACCAGTCAGAATTAAAGTAAAAAAAAAAAGACTTAGCAATTAGTGAACTGTTCACATGTTTTATGCACACCGTTGTCCTGTGTAAGACACTATATTTCCTCCCATTAATGTTCTTTTGTCTTTATTCTGCATACATTTACACTCTTATAGTATCCCTTAGCTCTGTTTTACATGTGTATGTTTGTCTTTGCATAAGCTATTGTACATTTTATTGAATAAAACTGGGTTAGGGTTAACCAAGAGTTTTTTCAACAAAACCCTAAAGAATTAAGGAATACCACACTAGTGTTTAACACGAAGATGCCTTTTTCAAAGTGGAGGTTGCAGATGCTCATACTGTACTTACACTTGTTTGCTGCCATCAGTTTAAAACATATCTCTGACAGTGGTAATTTAAATGCATTTAATGAGTTCAAAGGAACTTGCTACTTGATTATAGAGACAAATCAGAGTGAGAGGGATCTGGGCCCAGCATTCCTTTAATTACTGCAAATTGCAGTAGATGTTGCCACATTGTGTGGGGCAGTGAGCTGAAATGGTTAACTTAAGGACTGGATTAATTCTGAGAGCTATTTGTTACCTTTATTTTTCTCTCATGGGCCACATGGGTTCTTCACTGCCAGAAGCCAGGGGTAAACTCATTGTTTTTCCACATTTCTTCAGTGCAGTGAGAAAGCGTCTGTCACACACTTCTTTTCTGCACTTCCTCAAATCTGCCTGAAGTAGAGCAAGATGTTAAGTTCATTAAACAGCAAAACCACAACATTCTCAGACATTTAAGAGTCTCCAAATGCAATCTTGAACCATTTTAAAGTGTTGCAGCTCCCAGTGGGCCATATTTAACCTGGCCTCCTATTTTATAATGTACCTATCCAATAAACCTTCATATTCTCTTACTTGCTCGGTAGATCGGCTCGACACTCAAAACAAAATTATAGCTGGGGGAATGAGATCCCAGAAAGCCTCCTTACATTTCCAGATCTCATTAACAGAAACGGATCTGTTTATATCAGATTAGTTCATCAAAACACAACTGTTGTATGCTCTCCTCTATTGAAAACATTTTCTGTAAGCCCCAAACATTAATATTCTCGCGCTGCCTTGTTTTTCTTGTCCTCAGTTTTTCCTTCATTATACTGTTTAAACATTCACAACCATTAGTATTCATTAGCAGATTTTGTATTTGCCACCTAGTATGCTTTTTGCCTAAACAGTATGTCGTGCCTGCATCACTGACAGAGTTGTAAAACCGTTGGACACTGTCCATCATGTTCTTTTGTTGACCTACGATCTCTCATTCTGCTGGAATGCCTCCCCACCTCATATCACCGCCTGGGGATCTAAGCACCGCAAATAAACATTTTCTTCCTTTTATCCTCACTTTCTCCACGTTTTCTGCCGAACCAGAGAACTTGATGATTCCAAATAAGGCGTGCGGCCTCACACTGAATTCCATCTCCCAGGACTTGCCTATCGTCAAGTTGTCTGGCTCCGTATGTGAGCGTGAGCACTGACATACACAGTTGCCCTGCAACAGCACACACTCCTGTCTGCGTTCTCCGTAAACATCTTTCCCCTTTAATGGATTAAATATGTCATCGTCACTTTCCCGCTCTTCCCGGGGAAGGGAGAGAAAGGGGACGGCACTAATGCATCTGTCAGGCCAGTCTGACCTAAACTGGTTGCAAAACATCTGAGGAGATCTGAAACAAAACAGCCTGGATGGAGGCCACAAACGACTGAGACGATGCATGAGGCGATAGGCAGCTAATCGACCCGAGCGTGGTTCTCAGGGTCATGTGAGGTGAAGCATCTCGTGGAAACCAAGGAGAACTCTGCTTATCGTTTCCGTGTCTGCAAATCTCTTCTTTCACACAAGCCCATCCCATCTCCGTACACAAGACGTTTTCGTCACTCATTGGTCGCCCGAGCCACTCTCAGCCTGTACTCTGTGACCTACCGTTGCTCTCCTTTACTTCCTACCCCCTCCTTTCTGCCATTTGAGAATTAGGTCAGGGAGGGGAAGCGCAGGCCTAAGGGTGTATGTACATTACAAGAGTAAGAAAAACAGAGCACCAGAGTCTCTGTGATCACTTTACACTCCCATCGCCTAATCTCATGCAAGGCTCCTCTTTCAGAGTGGGAAAAACAGCTATTATTATTTGCTGCCCTGCAATTCCATAGCGGAGGTTGCTGTTGGAAAGGAACTTAGTGATTAGGGACATGGAGAATGGAAGCCCTGCTGGCCGGCTGCTCTTGGGTTGTTGGGACGACGGGTCAACCAGTCCACACCCTGCCGCATGATCCGAGTGGCTTTACCTCACAACAAGGGTAAGCACAGCTGTACAAGCTGGCTCGGGGCCAGATGGATTCTGGATACTCCGACTTTCTGAGTAGTCCACATGCATTCATTTTCATAACAGTTTGGGGAAAGAAAACTCACACCCATTCGCATGACAGAGCTCAATTTTTCGATGAAGGAACGTTCAAGAATGCTTTGGTAAATTGCACCCGACTTGACCTTTCTCCAACTCCAGCACTTATTCAGCATCATAATGTTCTACATGTTAACAATGTGGTAAGAACTGAAAATGTGCAACATTTGGATCATTCCAGGTCTGTGACAGATATGACAGATTTTTACATACTGTGGCTGCATTAAGGAATTTGTTCTCTGGGGTGTGATGCAAGCAGACCAAACTCAAGATAAAATCAAGATAAAGTTCAATTTGTTGGACTATAAATCGCACCAGTGATAACAGTAACACCCGCCAACCCTCCAAACGTGGGTGAAAATCAACCATGGTGGGAAATGCATAAGAACACACTAGCCAATTTGGCAGGTTAAGATTAATAAATTATGTTATATCACTTTGCATGCCATCACTATCAGAGCCCTTCCCCTGAAAGGAAGCCTCAAACATCAGCAAAACAAAACTTTACGAAAATTTGTCTTTATCATTTTGCTGTACCACGTCTTTAAAATTTTAACACATTCTTTTGTATGCATGCTGGTGCACCACTCGGCATCTCTGCCCAGTGCCCAACTACGACTATGGCTATTCAAAATCATGCTGCACCATAACATTAGTCACATAGTTTTTTTTTTTTTTAAGGCTTTTACGCAAAAAGCATTATTATTGCTGCGTGCAGGTAAACTCATGGCTTTTATAGAGAAACATTTGCCATCAATGACATAAAGGCATGGGAATTTTACCATCATGAAATTATATGCTGTGGTATAATTGTCATCATGATGATATTGTGGGGCATGATTTTTATTATAATTATCGGACACCTTTGGAGTAAGTACAGATTGGCTTTTTTGAATGGATGGCTCTGTCCAAATGCCGCATTCTGTTATTTCCATGGGACCACTGGGTGTCCCATTTGTCATTTTAACTTTCAAAAGTGTGTTTGCGAGTGCAAACTTTGTGGCTGCTATCCGCCCTATATGCACACTTCTGCCGAGCACTGAGGCGAGAAAGCAACATTACATCATAAAGGTGTGGACTCAAGGGATTGGGGTGCCATTTGTTACAGGACCAATGTCAACAGAAGAGGCTTCAATACATGAAGTTCAGTACATTGACTTTTGTGAAGAAACAGCTAATCACTTTATGAATTGACAGCCTCTCTGCTGGGTAACCAGTATATTTATAAATTATTGTTCAAACTTTCCTTCGTAATTTATTTATTTTTTTGTCCAATGAGAGTCATGTTGAGTGTAAAAATGGTTAGTTCATAATGCAGGAACTAATGTGATTGATTTAAATCTTATTGTAAAGTGTCAGGATGTGAAATTCAGTTTGGACTTTTTATTGTAAGAACACAAAAAGCAAACTGGTATGGCACTTAAAACAGGTCAAAATGTTCAAATGATCAAAGGAAGAGAGCTGAATAAGACAGAAGAACAGCAGGATCTGAGGTGGTCTGAATTAGATAAATCCCATTCTTTACACGAGGATATAAATGCACATGTTGTTATTATTCCCTCTCTATGGGATTACTGCCCCCCCACCCCCTTCTCCTTCTCCAAGAACCCCTCCCTTACCCCCAGACGCTTGAGGAAGCCAAACAGGGAGGCAGCGCTGTAACCCAGGGCTAATGAGAGGCCTGGCCTCCCCAGACACACACTTCCAAGAAGCAGACCAGCGGGGCTCTTGAAGAGAACCTGTCCTTCTCCTCAAAGGATTTTCTTTAAAAAGAATATAAAAAAAAACAGACCTCATGCTCCCAAGCATGGGGCACTGACTACTAGGAATGGCAAAGACCACACTCTAAACAGAAACGAGAGACAATTATTGGAATAATATCAGAACCATTACAGCTGAACCGAAGAAGATGTTCGCACAGCTCAAACATAAACAACGTCTGTTCGATGCCGTCATTAGCGAAAAGCAGGGGAATAACACTCATGTTCTCGCATTCATAAATGCCATAATCAAATGGGGCCTGAAACTAGTTTGAAACCTCTGTAAACAAACAAAACCAAATTGACAAAATATGCCTTGTGATGCAAAACCCTTTGAGGTTCAGGTTACCAAAACATTTACGCACATTTGATGGATTTCTTTCTGTTGGCATCAGCAGGCTTCCACCAACATTTCGTGCGATGTGTACAAACTCTGCCCGCAGTTGTTGAGGAATGTTCTAGAGCATGATAGCATGTTTGTATGAACTTTTAACGTCATATTTGGGCTGTATACATTGGTCAGAATGGTCTGAGTCAGTTACTCTGAATCACAATGATACGTGTGACCTTTAAAGCAGAAGAACAGCACTGTTGGAAACCTTCTTGCTTCAAGGGGCTCACAATATCCACGGCATTAGTGTCAACAGCTACTGCTTTGCATTAGCTTGAGAAATTTCTTGCTAAAAGATCAATCTTTTCATTTTTCTTAGACTTTTCCCAACAAGCCTATTACCCATGGTCTGTCCTATTGCAAGCAATGTTTTTTTTTCTTCTCAATGTAAGCACAGAGAGTGGAAAAAGGGCAAATGGTGAAGCCTAATGTTATAGTTGGACTCAACCCAAGCTTCCTCTCCTCTCATTTGGCTCTTTAAAGTCAAATACAGCCTCCTTGCAACGCAAGTGTTACAGGCCCTCTGGTCTCCGGCACTGACCTTCAGCATGAAGGCCTATATGCTACATTTACATTTATGCATTTGACAGACTCACATTGCATTTATATGTGTTATTTTTAAGTCCATGCATTTCCTGGGCATCAAACCCATGACTTTTAAGTTCCTAGTGCTATACAGTACGACCTCTCCTGGCTCTCAAATGGGGCAAGCAGCCAACATGCTGCCAAAGGCGAGTATCAGCCTTTCTTCAGCGTTTCTCTGTTTATTTATTTTACCCTTCAACAATTAATTTGGCTATAGACACTAATCTGGAAATAAGGGTGTGTTCGTCAAAGCGTCTGTAAATGTGTACATTCACGTGGTGCAAAGGTTAGAGAACATGACACCCTGTGCGGCTGGCAGCAGAAGACAGACCCAGCCGCAGTAAATTGAAACTATTACATTGAATCAATACATTCCACCCTGACAAGCAGCGGGAGGAAATGACATTGGCGATCTGGCAGTGACAGGCAAGTATGTCCTCAAAGAGTTGTTCAAACCTATGTTGCATAATGAAAGTTCCATGCAGCCAAGTGCTGTACTTGCCTCGCATCGAGGTGGAGGTGTGTAAACTGACACCATGAGGTTGTATGGCAACAGTAAAGAAAATAATTTCATCCATGCCTTTGCTTTGACATTCAGCACTTATAAAGACTGAAAAAAGAAGGAAATGTCCTCACCGTCACACACATCTTCCTCAGCCTTGCAAAATCAAATTGAAGAAGCCACAGACATTTGGCCCTTGTCATGCACATTATATCTCTCACTCTTTTTGATCACAGCATAAATTCTGCTGAATTGCACAGTCACTTCTTTCACAGCAGCTCATCTCTCAGAAGTGCTGTGGACTGTGGTTGCCACTGCTAGACACTTTTTGAAAATAATCTTACAGACCCCTCCAAATTTGAACCGGTGCTGGATAATATGTTTGTGTGTTATGTTACTGTCATAGTTACTGTAATATTTCACAAAAATGATTGCTAAAATGGTTATTTATTATCTAAATGTCTTTGGAAACAAATCTGTTATCCAACATGAATGTTCGAGAAAAAAAAAAACACATGTCAGTAAACACATTCTGATGTTTTGAACCAGAGTGTACAGTAGATGTAGATTTGGTAATGCAGCTTTTATATGATATATTGGGACTCCTAAAGTATACCATGTGTTATTAAAATTCAAAAGATTGCTGAATTGTTTGAGTTTTGTTTATTTCCATATTTAACTACATGTAGCAGAATTCTTTGTTTCTTTATTAGGCCTACTTATACTGTTCTGTTGCAAAAAAGAGATGTTCTGTTGAACTGATGTGTAATAATGTTGACCAATCAGCACTGAGTTTGTTTAAAGCTTATGTGTGCACATTGTGTTACAACAGGGAGGGCCATCACACATGGCATAAAGTGTATTCAGTACATGCTTCTCACTCCACTGAAAGTAAGCGTTATTGTTGGAGACTTTACTACAAGTTGTAGTACAGGGTCCAAAGTAGTATTGTCACGATACTGGAATTTCTGATAATGTAAAAAAAAATATCAATATTCAATACCACAGGGAAAAATTGCCACAGCATATGCCACAGGGCATAAAGTCTGAACTGTATTTAAGTGAGACATTTTGTAATTTTTAACTTAAATGCAAGTTAATCTCGTGCACATTTTGTTGTAATAGTGTTTCAGTCCACATCACATTTACATTTTAGAAAGCCAAACTGTTTATTTAGTAAAATTACAATATGTCTTCATTTGCCAGAGTTAAAGGGGTCATATGATGCTGCTAAAAAGAACATTATTTTGTGTATTTGGTGTAATGAAATGTGTTTATGCGGTTTAAAGTAAAAAAAACACATTATTTTCCACATACTGTATTGCATGGCTCAATGCCAATTCAGATATAAAAAAAATAAAATAAAAAATAGCCTAATTTATACAAAGTTCAAACATTATTAAAAGTTATCAAACATAAGACAAGTTAAGTCAATAATGAAATAAGCACAAATAAACATTGAGGCAAAAATGTTGCACTAGAACACACTGGACAGACAGCCGGTGGCCAACTAGCGTGTATGCTCTGCACTTGCGTGAGAGAATGTAACTTTCCCATACCAGCAGGTAGCAGTAGTCTGTATTCGGCATTCAAACAGGGAAACCGGAAGAGCTAGATCTGTGGATATACAAAGCAAGCATTGCGCTTGAATGTTTAAACTGACAGTTCTGCTGAATTGCACAGTCACTTGGGTCTTTTGCAGCAGTTCATCTTTCAGAAGTGCTGTGGTCTGTGGCTGCCACTGCCGGACACTTTTTGAACATAATCTTACAGACCCTTAATCGCCGCTGGATGATATGTTTGTGTGTCTTTGGAAACAAATCTGTTATCCAACATGAATGTTTGACCTTAACTCGTTCTTCATTTTAGTGGACTTGACAAGAAAGACTCAGGTCAGAATTTGAACCAGAGTGTAGATGCAGATTTTGGTAATGCAGCATATATTATATTTTTTTGAGATATCTAATTTTGCAATATATTGCCCTGTAGTCTACAGATATTACACCCATTTAACTTAGGAGCTTTTTGTCATTGCAGTGAATGCAAGTCATCCTCATACCGTGGCTTGAAAGCAGTGAAATTTGACAAAAATCAACAAATGTGGTTTAATTTATCAAGTGATTTATTGGATAATCAGTCATAGTTAACATTTTACTTTAAAATAGTTTCCATAAATTCCACTTTTACATACTTGTCAAATGAAATCTTTTATAATAATTTGGTTCAAAGTAGACTGGGTTGGAGTCTTTTCACATACATATTCTCACAAGTGTCCGCTCTTATTTTATCTGAATGCAATATTAACAATCACAAGCTTGTTTTGACAGGTAGTGAACATGCTTTTTGAACTTTATGTGTCACTGTGAGGGAGAAGAGTGGTAGGAAGACAGCAGGGTGAGGAAGATGAAATGCAACAGACTTTATTAACAGAGAATTTACCATAACCATACTCAAACTAAACATGAATGAAAACTGACCAAAGAGAACTGAAACACAGGCATATAAATACTGAGAGCAAACACAGATGATTAGCAAATGAAAGAACTAACGAGTAACCATAGTAACAAACAAGATTGAAATGAGTAACCCAGAGGTGTGTTCTTTGTACATGGATTAGGTACTCAATTTTCTGGATTTTATTGTTGACAATTTGACATGATCCAGGATTGTCTAGTTTTATAAAGAATTAAAATATTGCATAATCTATAATAATACACATGTCCAGTTTTACTTATTGAGAGATTTATTAATGAAGGATTAATTATCTCATAATTTTATTGCAGTCATACACACATTACGTACAGTTTTTCACATTGTATTCATTTGAACTCCTGCATCGCAGGAGATGCAGACTCAATTCTCAAATCTGAAAATGCTTGCATGATGCACAATTAATTGAAACACAGACAATTATGTCTTAAAGGGGTCATATGATGCGATTTAAATTTTTCCTTTCTCTTTGGAGTGTTACAAGCTCTTGGTGCATAAAGAAGATCTGTAAAGTTGCAAAGACTAAAGTCTCAAATCCAAAGAGATATTCTTTATAAAAGTTAAGAGTCAACCACACCTACCTAAAACATCTCGTTCTAACACGCCCCCACGATGTGGGAAGATTTGCATAACACCGCCAAATGTTCACGCAAAGAAAGAAGGCGTAACTTTGATTCTCGCTGTAGTATTGTTGTTGCCGTGTGTTTCGTTGTGAAAGCGAAACTACTTTGTTTGGCGTTCCAAAAGAGGACGATATCTGCTTCGTCATGCCTGGAGCTGATCCGTGCTGATCGCTGAGGAAATACACGGATCGGCTTTCACCGTGGACGAAGCGGAGTCCAGCCCGGGGTCGTCACATGTGGTTGCCGCAAGCCCGCTGGCCGCTCCTTCGTCGAATTCGCCGGCCGCCGCTCACTCAAGCCGCCGGCTCTTTTGGAAGGACACGACTAGAAATCAGTGGTTAAGTTGTATTTACAACACTGTGTCAGAACAGTTCAACCCAAATATTAAGATGTGTGCAGAGCATTTTATGGAGGACTGTTTCCTGATCCTGGTTCCGTATGTACCCACTGGATGCAACAAATGCCTCGTTTGTAATGGGTTTTATTGGTTTTGTCTGGTCGTACCGGGAGACGGCATCACAGTATGTTAAGGGGCTTTACATTTCCGTCACACGCTTGAGGTATCCGGCCAATCACAACGCACTGGATAGCTGGCCAATCACAGCACACCTCGCTTTTTCAGACCGATGAGCTTTGTAAAAATCGACGCGTTTCAGAACTTTCAATCAACAGCCAGAGTATATAAGCAGCTGCTTACCTCTCTCCAATCTCAGCTGTTCCAGCATCCGCCGGTTGTGTCGTACAAATTATGTCAGGCTCACCGGACCTCCAGCTTTTTCCGTCCCGAGACACCAACAGTTGCAACACGCAAATCACTGGATCACACGGATACAAACAAAGAGACTCCCTCTGAGCGCTCCTCTCGAAAGATCCAGCGCT
This sequence comes from Sinocyclocheilus rhinocerous, assembly GCF_001515625.1. Lineage (NCBI taxonomy): Eukaryota > Metazoa > Chordata > Actinopteri > Cypriniformes > Cyprinidae > Sinocyclocheilus > Sinocyclocheilus rhinocerous. Next base: position 641,079 of record NW_015664681.1, read on the forward strand.
CATACAAACCACACTCCAGAAGACTACTCTCCCCTCCACCTTCAAGATCACCAGCGGTAACTGCGCCTCGTCCATCTCGTCATTCCGCTGCCACCATTCCTCCGATTCCACCCATTCAAAAATGGTCCGTCAACAGCCTATGTCAAGCCCTCTCAAACTCCGGACTTCATTTCTCCCGCAGATCATCAAAAGCTCAACTCTACGATATACTCATTAACTCCAATAACAGCTCCAGCATCCCAACAAACTCCTCAACTTCTCCAAAAAAGAAGACCCAGTCCTCATCCATTTCTGCTTCTCTCCCGGCTCGGCGTTCGGAACGCAATCATCCTCAGCGCGCTAATCCAGAGGCTGCGGCACAGATCAGAGGGGAAAAAACTAGAGCCGCTCACACTTCCTCGTCCGCCGGCTTTTCCGCCCGGCCAGCAACAGCAGCCGCAAAAAACAGTTCCTCAGTTTCTTCAGCGCTCACAAATTCTCATATGCAGGTCACTCCACTTCCCAGGCAAGACCCATTTATCCCATCTTACTCTTCCGTACCTCCCTTTTCTTCTCTACCTCCTTTCAATTCTTTCCTTGATAACCCATGCGCAACATCTTCACAGAAGGTAACCTTTTTTTCACCCCCTCCTCAGAGAGTGGATCCTAGCGCGAGGCTGCCTTCACTAGCGATCCCTCAACCCCCCCCCCATCCTTTGATGCTACTTCTTCTCATCCCCTTTTCTTCCCTTCTGTGCCTCAAATTTCTCCTAACATTCCCCCTGGCTCAGTCCCTAGTGTGAGGTTGCCTCCACAAAGGATCCCTTCCCCCCTTTTGCCTGCTAACCCTCCCCCTCCTCTCGCTTCAGCCCCTCCTAGCCATCTCGGACACCAGTCAGTACTAGGGCCCCCGGCCCAGCATCTATCTTCTTCCTCAGGCTCAATTCACTTGCCAGTTCATTCTCTCGCCACAACAGTCCCTCTTCCAGCTACTCCCAACGCAGTCGCCATGGAACCACCTCCAGTCTCAACCCACCTCCGTTCCCTAATTTTATCAGAAATTCAGAACATTGGCTCCGGATGCAGACTCCAACCCAACTCCAGTTCCTCCTTATTCAGAACTCTTATTCCTCTAGATCACCCCCTCAGACACCTCCATACCCTATCTTCCAATACCATTTTACAAGCCGTTTCTCCCAGAACACTCCAAACCTACTGGACAGCGTGGAGTTCTTTCAAAACCTTCCACAGAGCTCACAACATGGTTTTTCCCGAGTTTTCCCTCCTCTCAATATCCTCCTTAATCTCTTACCTCAATCTTACCAATTCAATTAAACCAGGATCAATCAAAGTCTACCTCAGCGGCATCCATTTCTTTTTCAAACTCATCTACGGCCAACAGTGCCCCAACATTTCAAACCCTCAGATTTCTCTCCTCCTCAAAGGTTTACAAAAAACCAATCCCCCCTGTCCAGACTCTAGACAGCCGCTAACCATCGATCTCCTCAGCATCTGCCTAACTACTCTCCGTTCAGGTTTATTTTCCCCTAACAAAACAAGAACCTTGGATGCCATGTTCAATTTAGCTTTCTTCGGCTTCCTCAGAGTATCAGAACTCACCACCAACTCAAACTTCAACCCAGCCATACATCCCATATTCTCCGTCTTTCAAATTATAAACCACGACATCATACGTTTCAACATCAAACAAAGCAAAACTGACCAACTGAAACACGGCCATTCAATCTTCATCTTCAATTTGCCAACCCCCATCCAACCATATCAGTCCATAGCCCTTTTTCTTCATCAGAGGAAATCCCAAATTACCTCTTCTCTTGACCCTCTTTTTATCGACGATAAAAACCTTCCTGCTTCCAGACATTGGTTCCAAAATAACCTCAAAACCATCCTCAGCAGATCCGGCATCCCAACTAAACATTTCTCTACCCATTCGTTCCGCATTGGGGCAGCCACCACAGCAGCACAGAGGGGACTTTCCGAACACCAAATCAAAATGCTGGGCCGATGGACGTCTCATACCTTCGAAACATACATTCGATCTGATCTTCACCACATTAGACAAGCTCACCAAACACTAGCATCTTTCTGAATCTGGACCACTTCCCCCCTACTATTTTGCACATTCCTGCTTACTTAGTCCCGCAGGGCTCCTATTCATCTGGATGCAGCGAGAGCTCCCCCTTTTCGAATCGGCGTGAGCTACCACTCCTGGAGTGGGCTCCCCCATCCAGATGCCGTCCAGGCTCTCCCGTTCGAATCGCAGTGTGGGCTCTCCTGTTTTTGATTGCGAATGAGATCTCCTTTGATACTTATAGGGAGCTCTCTCCTTCAAATGCGCGGGAGCTCTCCCGGTCGAATCGCAGTGTGAGCTTTCTGTTCGGGCGCAGTGGGGGCTCCCCCTTTCCGAATCGCCGTGTGATCCTCCATGTTATTAACTATGGGGTCTCTCCCGTTCGGATCGCAGCGTGAGCCATCCTATCCGAACAAGCGGACTTGAGGTACCAAGGTTCATCTGTCCCTCGGGTGCAGCGGGCCCGCATGTCCTTACGTGGTCCAAACCCTCGCATTAGAGGGATGGTAGCTCTGTGTTTATATATACACCGCGGGCTCCCTCTTTCTGCGGCGGGGGGGGAGGTTCGCTTTGGACGTCCGTGGCCCGTTCCCCTTCAGGGCCGAGGGCACCCTGCCCCATCCATGACATCTAGGGGCCCCTTTGTATTTTTACTTCATAGGGCTCCATGGCACGGATGTGCAGCGGGGTGTACTCCAGCTACGCTCTCAAACCTCCAGTCCGGAGATACTCCCGCAGGAGTAATTCCAGGAAAGTCACTGCCGCAGCAGTGCAGCAGTAAGAGGCTCCCTAATTAAAGTTCCAAAGTGCGGTTCTCTCACCTCCATCATTAGTATAGCTTAAATTTCACTCCTTTGGGGGGTATCACCATTATTCTTCAAGTGTGTGGATATCCCATATACTTAAACCCTGAAATATGTTGATCTCGCTAAAACTCAACTTGCTGTCCCAAATTTATTTCTGCACTTTTGGGGGGTATATCAGAGCTCGAGTTGAAGCTGCTTCATCGAGCCCCTCATCAGCGGACAGCAAGCCAAAAATAGTTTACACACAATTTCCTTAAGATTATATGGGCAAACGAACTCGTTAAATTAAGTTCCTTAACGTAAGTTAGGGAGGAGCGAGCCCATCTAATCTTTCAATCAACAGCCAGAGTATATAAGCAGCTGCTTACCTCTCTCCAGTCTCAGCTGTTCCAGCATCCCTCCACCTCCCCAAAACTCCACCTTCATCTTAGGTACCTTGCCATTCGTATTCATCCTATATCAAGTCCTGGGGGGTATATCAGAGCTCGAGTTGAAGCTGCTTCATCGAGCCCCTCACCAGCGGACAGCAAGCCAAATAAAGTTTACACTCAATTTCCTTAAAGATTATATGGGCAAACGAACTCGTTAAATTAATGCTATCATGTATAACAAATCCACTTCAAAAATTAAATGAATTGCTAATTACAATACTCTTGACATAAAAAATGTCAAAGCCTGTATACAAATAGTAGAAATGGTGAAAAGTAATTGGGAGTCATTTAATAAACAGTTTCACATTTTATTAACTTTTATGTCACTTTACTTGCTTGGCTGTTTCCTTGATCTAAATTATATGAAGTCATAATGTTGCTGTCTTGCCGCCAGCCAATCACTGCATTGCTGACCATGGTTTTGAGTATAGATATGTCTGCCCTTTCCAATGAACATGTCAACACGGAGTAATCTCAAACAACTTAATCCTGATATTTTAATAAAATCTGCAAACTTGTTTGAAGAATCGAATTAGCCAGAAATGAATTATCATGATTAAAAGATCTGGCATGTGTCAAATCATCTCAGATGTATTAAATGAGGTGCGAAGAAGCACAGGCAAACAAAACAAAAAATATGTATAACAGGGTAAGGGAGGGTTGGGTTGGTGGAGAGCAGAGAACCCAATGAGAAGGTACCTGCAGGAGAATCTAAGGCGGAGAATATGGAGGAAGGAGCCAGGGAGGAGAGGAGAGCAGGAGGAGCCAGGCATGGACCCAGAACCCAGCCAGGGTGGTAGCCAGGAGGAAGGTGACCCATGATGGAACTGATGGAGGGAGGATCCATGGTGGAGCCTTGGTGGGGATGCCAGGAAAAACCAGGGTGATGACTGACCGAGGTTGTGCAGGTGGAGGTGGAGACTCAGGTGGAGCCGAAAAGCGGCAGAGTCAAAGCGACACTGAAAGTATTAGAGACTGAGGTCAAGCCGTGGTGATGAGCATCTGAGGTGAAGCCAGGTTGCTAGAGGACTGAGGTGGAGCTGGAGCAAAGGGGTGGAGGGACGAAACGCAGACAAGTACCCGTAAATCCGTGACACAGGCAGAGCGATGACTGACCAAGGCGGAGCTGGAGGAACGAGGAAGCCTGATGGAGCCGGAAGGATGGCAGCACATGGCGGAGCTGAGGGAGCGAGGAGCCAAGTCAGAGCTGACTGGTTGGCGGATTGAGGTGGAGTGATCTGCTCAGAGGATTGAGGCGGAACTAACAGATTGACTCTCCAGGGTGGAGCTGGGATCCAGAAGCCCCAAGGTGTATCATGGATGCATAGCAGGGCTGATGGTGGAGCTGAGATGGCTGGCTTTGGTGGAGCGAGCAGGAGAGGAAGACAGAGTGTGGAATCAGGCTTGGTGATGGACAGGGGTGATGGCAACAAAGACGACTCTGAGATGGTCAGAAATGGTGGTGACAAAGAACACTCGGTGTTGGACAGAGATGGTGGCGACAAAGAACTTGACCTGGGGTGCATTTCCCAAAAGCATCGTTAGCCAACTATGGTTGCAAGTTCCGTCGTCACCAACATAGTTTAACGATTCGGTGTTTCCCGAAACCATAGTTCAAACGAACATTCACAAACAGCGTTGCAAACTTATGTGGTAGGAACTACAGCTCTCGATCTGTGGTTAGAAGCATAGTTTCTTGTTAGTAAGACATATGGACTTAAATAAATTATGCTTTTGGGCACAATAAGCAAGCTAACATGCAGTACAATCTATATCTTCCATTCTATTTAAATATACACATTTTAGTCAATAAATGTTAGCGCATCCTCAATAAGCGCCGTTTTTGAAGAGTGCGCATGTGCATTAATGCCTAAGGGAACCCCGGAGTATGATTTAAGAGGAAACCCGCGATGAATCAAACATCAAATAGTAGAGTAAATTATTCTAATATTAAATTAGTCATCAGGTGCCATGTTCAATACAGCAGCATCTCAGAAATCTCGAATCAATTAATTAGCAGAAGTGATTACTCCACGACATGCGTGTGACGTCATTAACAACGGCCCTAAATTGTTGAACTAATGTGGTTCAAACGACGGAGATGCGACCGTGTTCGGGAAACAGTCGTGACTGGCTAATTTGTTTCCACAACAATGCATCGTACTATAGTGGTTAATCAGTGAGTTGCGTCGTTGTACGGGAAACGCACCCCTGGGCAGGACCAGCGACAACAACGAAGACTCTGAGCTGGGTGGGACCTGCAACAAAGATGACTCTTTTGTGATGTGAAGAACAGTGACGATGAAGAACACACAGGCCAGGAAGGGACCAGTGGCACAGATGGTAGGGCTGGCTCATGAACCTGGTCAGACTCACTATGGGGCTCGGGTTCCAGGGCAATGGTGGACTCTGTCCTCCTAGTAGGCTCTGGCTTGTGCATCACGGCAGGCTAGATCTCCCCGTCTGCAGTGGGCTCTGGCTTATTCTCTGTGCATGCGGGTTGTGGCTCACTGGACTTTGGGCCTCTTTCCATGGACCCTCTTTCATGTCTGATAGGTCTACCGGGCAGTGATAATTCACTCCAATCCAAAATAAAATAAAGATTTCATGTTTCGTTGTTGTAAGCAGTCCATAGTGCCAGTTGAGAAAACTGAAAAGAATAGTCAAAAAAAAAGAAAGCCCTTTATGTGCAAGAATGGAAAATGCTGCAGCAGTCTCCATTATCTTTGGGGTTGGTTCTTTTGTCACAATTAGTAAGAGGAGTGGTGTAGGTAGACAAAAGATAAGATATAATAGGTCTAAACACAGGTCTAAAGTGGTTAGGCTCCCTGGGATAGAAACACACAGGATGTTTTCCAAAGAACAGGAACTTTCTCCAGACTAAGGCTGTGGTTAAAAATGTACAGAACCACCTGACAGAGCTGGCCTGCACATTCCCTCAGCAGTCTGGAGCTAATACCATCCGGACCTGTAGCTTTTCTCACTTTAATTCTCACCTGATTCTTTGTTATGCAGAGGCTGGGTGAAGAGGTGAGGGTTGATCATGAGGTCAAAGCAGGACAAAGAAGATGAAATGCAAAAGACTTTAAGAAATCTGCCATGCAAAAGCAAAAGATTGTAACTTCGATTTTGGTCAAAAATGAGTTATTGATGTTTTTGGGACATTCAAGACATACTTTATCATGTGGATAAGTATCTTGACTCAATTTTGTTGTTTCTTTAAGAAAATAATGGGTTGTCTTAACCGTAACTTCGAAAAGCCCAGGAGAAACCAAGGCAGAACACCATATAACACCAGTTCCCTTTCAGTCAGTCACGTTCGACGTTACGTCGACTGATGTTAGGGGTCTCACTCGGGAGCCCCAATCACCTCTGAGATTTAGAAGAAAAGGCCAATGAGAATTGGCGAGTGGAATTTGCATGCCAAGCCACTCCCCCGTACATACGGGTATATAAGATGGCATTGTGCATCCACTCATTCAGATTTTTGCTTCGGAGCCGATCGCTTCGTGAGCGCTGCTTTCTAAAAGAAGAAAGAAGAAAAGGAATCTTCACCATCTACAAGCTGCAGGAGAGATCACAGATGGCGCCGGTTCGTCCTGCGGCAGACCCAGTGTCACTTTCGGGGCTCTGGAAGAGGATAAGATGTCTATCGCTGCATCAGAGGAGGAGTTATCGTCTTCGGAAGCCGAAGATTTTGCTAAACAGCCCCCCGCCGCGGTGGCTGCTCAGTCAGAGTCCGAGGCTGAGTTGACGGCCATGGTCCTCCGGCCGGCCAAGAGCATTGGGCTTGGAGGTGAACTCTCCACCTTCTCCTGAGCACTCGAGGCTCGACGATTGGTATCTGGGCTCCGGACGTGACTCCCAGCCACGTTCCTACCCAGTGCCTTTCTTCCCGGAGGTTCATGAAGAGCTCACCAAAACGTGGAAAGCCCCTTACACCGCCAGATCACGTTTGAGCTCTTCCCTCCTCACTACCCTCCATGGTGGGGCGGCCAGGGGGTACGCTGACGTTCCCCAGGTGGAGCGTGTGGTTGTGGTGCACTTGTGCCCGCAAATCGCCGCCACCTGGAGGAACCGTCCGCGCCTCTGTCCAAAGCCTGTAAGCTGTCGTCAGCCCTGACTGCCAAGGCTTACAGCGCTGTGGGCCAGGCTGCCTCTGCCCTGCACGCCATGGCCATCCTGCAGGTTCAGGAGGGCCGGGGGCTTTTTTCCACCACTGTCGCCGCTGACCTCAGTAAAAGAGCAATTTCCTTCATCTCTGGGTCTATTGCGCCGGGTTCCGATTGTGAGTGACACTCTGCTTCCTCACGCTCAGACTCGGGGCATGAATTCGCCTCTCAACACCTTGGAGTTGCAGGATGCGTTGCTTCCTCGCACTCCAGTGACTTCTCCGCGGGCCCGGGAGTATCAGGTAAGTGCTGCTTTCAGCAGCTCATCTCTACTTCGGGACGCTACGCTTCCCCAGACAATATAGCCTTTGTGGCGTTGTTAGGTCCCATATAATAAAACGTGATCAGGCAGTAGTCTGGACATTTTGAGTGGTAAGCAAGGTCCAAGAAGTCCCTTGTATGGTCCTCAAGGGAGCGTTCCCCCTGCTCCAGCAGGAGGAGAAGAACGGCAGGATTGTCCATGTGCACAGAAAAACAAAAATCAAAAAAAAAAAAAAAAAACCCCGGCAAAACTTCGGTTTCAGTCCGGTTGATTCAAAGTCCCTTTCAAGGAAAGTCTGATCACTTGGCGGCCATATTTGCAACGCCACTGTGCAGCTCAAACAAGACCAAGTCCTATTTGAATGAATGGGGGAATCCTGTAATCTCAAAACTGCTTGCTGAACTTAAACTTCGGTTTCAGTCCGATCTTCTGTCACACTCCGGTTTGTGTAAAGTCCAAAAGGCACAAGATGACGAAGAAGAGTTCAATATGTTTAATAAATCCAAGGAACAGGGCAAAATCCACACATACACACTAGCACAAACTGATGGGATCGGACGACTGACAGAGACAAGAGGGGAGTATAAGTAAGTAGTATAAGTAAACAGAACGCCATGGCCATCCTGCAGGTTCACCAGGTCAAGGCACTGAAAAAGCTGCATGAGGGTAGTCCTGACTCAGGGTTGATGCAGGAACTGCGTACGGCGACCGACTTTGCTCTCCAAGCGACGAAGGTCACGGCGCGGTCCCTCGGTCAGGTGATGTCCACTATGGTGGTCCAGGAGCGCCATCTCTGGCTGAACCTGGCGCAGATGCGTAACGCCGACAAAGTTCGCTTTCTCGACGCCCCCGTCTCCCAGGCTGGCCTCTTCGGCGACACTGTCGAGGACTTTGCCCAGCAGTTCTCAGCGGTCCAGAAGCAGAGAGAGACCATTAAACACATCCTGCCTTGGCGGGAGACTCCAGTCGCCAAACCGCCAATGTCCGGCTCTTTATTTGCCTGTCGCTGAGGGCGCCCTCCTGCGGCCTCAACACCTGCTCCACACTGACACATCTTGCCCTGGCGTGATTCTTCGAACACCAAGCCACCGGGAGCCAGGTCTTTGTCTGCCCGTCACCGAGGGTGCCCCCCTGCGGCCTCAACACCTGCTCCGCCCCAAGAAACACCGAAGGAGGTAACCCCTCAACAGGGGCATCGAGCTAGCCGCAGGAAGGGGTTGCAGCCCGCTTCTCAGGGTGCCGCTAAGTCTTCTCGGAAGACCGCGAAGCGTCCCTGAGACGGGCGACCCGGAGATGACAGGAACTGTTCTTCGGGGGAAACCGACATCTGCGCCCCCACCCCCACCCCCGGGGGCTTTTTCCACCGCTGTCGCCGCTGACCTCAGAAAAAGAGCAATTTCCTTCATCTCTAGGTCTATCGCGCCGGGTTCTGATTGTGAGCGACACTCTGCTTCCTCACACTCAGACTCGGGGCATGAATTCGCCTCTCAACACCTTGGAGTTGCAGGATGCGCTGCTTCCTCGCACTCCACTGACTTCTCTGCGGGACCGGGAGTATCAGGTAAATGCTGCTTTCAGCAGCTCATCTCTACTTCGGGACGCTACGCTTCCCCAGACAATCTAGCCACTGTGGCGTTGTTAAGTCCCATGTAATAAAACATGATCAGGCAGTCGTCTGGATATTTTGAGTGGTAAGCGAGGTCCAAGAAGTCCCTTGCATGGTCCTCAAGGAAGCATTCCCCTTGCTCCAGCAGGAGGAGAAGAACGGCAGGATTGTCCATGTGCACAGAAAAAAAAAAAAAAAAAAAAACGCCGCTAAACTTCGGTTTCAGTCAGATCTTCTGTCACACTCCGGTGTTTGTAAAATCCAAAAGGCACAAGATGATGAAGAAGAGTTCAATATGTTTAATAAATCCAAGGAACAGGGCAAAATCCACACTAGCACAAACTGATGGGATCGGACGACTGACAGAGACAAGAGGGGAGTATAAGTAAACAGAAGGTAACGACATAATTGATTAAGGTCAGGTGAAACAAATCCAATTAAGACACGAGGCGAAATCTAGGCCACAAGACACAACAGAACTGTGACACCGCCATTGTTTTCGCAAGCGACAGCAGTGTAGCAGCTCTAACGCTATGGCGAAAGTTCGAGCAAAGCATGCTGCAATCCCGTGGCAGAAACAGAGAAGGTAACAGAAAAATTAGCGTAGCTGCTGTTCCAACTAAGCAAAAAATTATGTGTTCAGCCCAAGCAAAAGAATGAAAATGTGCATTTGATCAGATGTAACTGAAGTACAAGGTTATGAGATACATTATGTGAATTCTTGGCAAAAGAGATGTGTCTTTAATCTAGATTTAAACAGAGAGTGTGTCTGAAAGCTTGCCAATCCCTTGGCAGAAACAGAGAAGGTAATAGAAGAAAAATTAGCGTAGCTGCTGTTCCAACTAAGCAAAAAATTATGTGTTCAGCCCAAGCAAAAGAATGAAAATGTGCATTTGATCAGATGTAACTGAAGTACAAGGTTATGAGATACATTATGTGAATGCTTGGCTAAAGAGATGTGTCTTTAATCTTGATTTAAACAGAGAGAGTGTGTCTGAACCCCGCACGTTATCAGGAAGGCTATTCCAGAGTTTGGGAGCCAAATGCGAAAAAGCTCTACCTCCTTTAGTGGACTTTGCTATCCTAGGTACTACCAAAAGTCCAGAGTTTTGCGACCTTAGGGAGTGGGATGGATTGTAGCGTGATAGAAGACTAGTTAGGTACGCAGGAGCTAAACCATTTAGGGCCTTAAATGTAAGTAGTAATATTTTGTAACTGATACGGAACTTAATAGGTGGCCAGTGCAGAGAATGTAAAATTGGGGTAATATGCTCATATTTTCTTGACCTGGTAAAGACTCTAGCAGCTGCATTTTGGACTACCTGTAACTTGTTTATTGAAGATGCAGGACAACCACCTAGCAGTGCATTACAATAGTCCAGTCTAGAGGTCATAAATGCATGAACTAGCTTTTCTGCATTAGAAACAGGTAGCATGTTACAAAACTTGGCATACAATAGACAGTTTTGTATGCACAGGTATATTATGTGCAAATTTGAAATGTAAACTAAGAATGTGTGTTAGATAAATAAGTATATAAGTGTATAAATAGTGTTGTGTGTTCCACAATTATTGTCAAGTGTTCATAAGATGGTGTTACGTCCCAGGACCTATATAAGTGGGAGTGTCTCTTTTGTGCATGTGCTCTGTTTGTTTTGTTTTGCTTTTCTCTCTCTCTCTCTCCCCCCTCTCTCTCAAACGCTGATAAGGACTAACAGGTGGAGTTCAATTAGTTGAGGATTCTGCTGATGACTGCACTATCCTGATTGGCCCACTAGAGGAAATGTTTGGAGTTAAAAGGCAGAGCTGCGATGTCTGGAGTGTGGAGGCTTAGAGTGAGAGTCCCTTCTGCTGATGGTTAACTTGTTGTTGACAAAAATGTGTTAAAAGATCTTTAATCCTTTTGTGGGAGGATTCATTTAACCCAAACATGTGAGCTATTTTCATTTTTTGTTAAAGGGGTCATCGGATGCAAAATTCATTTTACAAGTTGTTTGAACATAAATGTGTGTTGAAAGTGTGTGTACACATCCACCCTATAATGTTAAAAATCCACCCAGTGTTTTTTTTTTAAATCCCTTTTTTAAAATCCTCTTTCTCAAATCAGGCTGTTCTGAGATTCCTGTCAGAATGATGTAGTTCTGCACAGACCCCTCCCACGATAGTTGATTGAAAAGGCCGTCTTACCTTAGACCCGCCCTGAGTGAGCTTAGAGCTGTCCGCCAATTTGTCGACTCCGATGCAGGGGAAGACAAGAATGTCTCCGATTAAGCGATTGAGGTGTTTTGTTGTTGGATGTAAGAATGAATATAGCAGTCGTCATTTACTCCTGACATCTGAGCCACTGAAGACGCAGAGGATTAATGTTACTTTCGTTTCTGAAGGGAATGTGCTGATCCCGATCTACCTAAATGCGTCTATGTTGGCGCGAATGGTTCGTGATCCAGCTTCATCTAACAGAAGAAGTGAGTAAAAGTTTTTTTTTTTATGAATCTTTGCAAATCACCTTTCCTAATAACTGTCAGAATGATGTAGTTCTGCACAGACCCCTCCCACGATAGTTGATTGAAAAGGCCGTCTTACCTTAGACCCGCCCTGAGTGAGCTTAGAGCTGTCCGCCAATTTGTCGACTCCGATGCAGGGGAAGACAAGAATGTCTCCGATTAAGCGATTGAGGTGTTTTGTTGTTGGATGTAAGAATGAATATAGCAGTCGTCATTTACTCCTGACATCTGAGCCACTGAAGACGCAGAGGATTAATGTTACTTTCGTTTCTGAAGGGAATGTGCTGATCCCGATCTACCTAAATGCGTCTATGTTGGCGCGAATGGTTCGTGATCCAGCTTCATCTAACAGAAGAAGTGAGTAAAAGTTTTTTTTTTTATGAATCTTTGCAAATCACCTTTCCTAATAATGTGCTAGTTAGCCAGTTTCGTGCTGAAGTTTACAGTCTGCTCATCACCCCAAGGAAGGGAGGGGCGGGGTCAGCAGAGCTCATTAGCATTTAAAGCAACATGGACTGGAATGGCTTGCTGAAAACAGAGCTAATTTTGACAAGGTAAAAAAATTAGTTTTTTACACTACCATTGAGAAATGTAACCAAATTATGTTATAGACTTTTTATTAAGACCCTAAAGAATCATATCAACTTGTGGAAAATGGGCATCCGATGACCCCTTTAAGATTAAGATTTATTTTGTTTGTTTGTTTCTTTCTTTTCTTTTTTTTGTGGGAAGCTGTAGGGAGGTTGTTGCCATTCATTTTGACTACACTTTTTCTGCTGTTTAAGGTAAGCAAGGGAGGTAGTGTAATATTTTGTACTTTTTTATTTTTATTTTATTATTATTATTTTTTTATTTGTTAGAAAAAGTAGATTGATTTTGGGAGTTAAGCGACCTTTCCACTATCTCCGACAAACGACAAGCGACAGACTGGAAGTGTGCTAGTTAGCCAGTTTCGTGCTGAAGTTTACAGTCTGCTCATCACCCCAAGGAAGGGAGGGGCGGGGTCAGCAGAGCTCATTAGCATTTAAAGCAACATGGACTGGAATGGCTTGCTGAAAACAGAGCTAATTTTGACAAGGTAAAAAAATTAGTTTTTTACACTACCATTGAGAAATGTAACCAAATTATGTTATAGACTTTTTATTAAGACCCTAAAGAATCATATCAACTTGTGGAAAATGGGCATCCGATGACCCCTTTAAGATTAAGATTTATTTTGTTTGTTTGTTTCTTTCTTTTCTTTTTTTTGTGGGAAGCTGTAGGGAGGTTGTTGCCATTCATTTTGACTACACTTTTTCTGCTGTTTAAGGTAAGCAAGGGAGGTAGTGTAATATTTTGTACTTTTTTATTTTTATTTTATTATTATTATTTTTTTATTTGTTAGAAAAAGTAGATTGATTTTGGGAGTTAAGCGACCTTTCCACTATCTCCGACAAACGACAAGCGACAGACTGGAAGTAATTCATTTCGAATGGAGAGTAGTGCGGAAGCTGCGTGGAGTTCCGATCTTATGCGTATGTGGAAAATTCGGATCCAATTTGAGCTGCAGATGCTTTAAAATATTTGCACTTCTGCAGCTAGACAGTATGCGACTGCCCGACCGGATGTGATGTATTCTATTAAAAACTATGAGCGTAAGGTTAGAATTACCAAGATTTTGTTCACTTTAACATTATTATTTAAACGCTATTTCTGTAAAATGGTGCTTTAGAATAATTATGGCCGAAATAATTATTAAATTAGTTGATTAGCCCCATAAAACCTACTATGTTTTTATTTTGGTGGTCATTTGTTTTGTGACAATACATTCATACATTAATTATATTCATTAAAATCATTACGTTTACCATGGTGAATATGCCGAGGTAACGGTTGCTGCAAGACCAGTTTGAAAGTTCTGTGGAACTGCCACTAGGGGGAGAAATGCGACAGTCGTGTCCGAATGTCGTGTGCAGTGGAAAGGCAGCTTTAGTATGTTCTGTTTATTATGTTGGCCTTGACCCCTCCTGAAGTTCTGTATGCTTCCTTGTGTTCAATAAATTTTATTCTGTTTTGTATCGATTATGGTGTTGCGTGTGAGTCAGTAGAAGGGGAAAGCTCCCTCCATTTCTCCACCACTTTCTTTATTATTCCTTCCCATCCCTAGACTGGGGAGGTATGTAATAATTTGGGGGGCTTGTCATCTTGTTTGTTTGGCTGCTTTCTTTTGGTGGGGGAGAAGACATTGAGTGAGTATGGATTTTGATTTAATTTAATTTACTCTTTGTCCTACTGTTGAGGTGTTTAACAAGTGCCGTAAAGATGACTTGTTACAAGTGGCTGACTTTTTTAATATTTCAGTTTCCAGAGGTGCGTCTAAATGTATTATTAAAACTGAATTGCAAAAGGAGTAGAACTGTTTCAGCAGCTCCTGTGGCAGGTTGAACTTCCTCAGCTGGCAAAGGAAGTACAACCTCTGCTGGGCCTTTTTCAAAATGGAGTCAATGTGAGTGTCCCACTTCAAGTCCTGAGAGATAGTGGTGCCCAGGAACTTGAATGTCTCCACTGTCATAACAGTGCTGTCCATGATTGTGAGTGGGGAGAGTGCAGGGGGGTTTCTCCTGAAGTCCACGATCATCTCCACAGTTTTGAGCATGTTAAGCTCCAGGTTGTTAAGACTGCACCAGACAGCCAGCTCTTTAACCTCCTGTCTGTAAGCAGACTCGTCACCGTCCTGAATGAGGCCGATAAGTGTGGTGTCGTCTGCAAACTTTAGGAGCTTGACAGATAGTTTTGTAATCGATCCATGAGTATTACAGGGTCTATAGTGTTGAACGCAGCACTAAGGTCAAGTAAAACTAGCAATGAGAGGCAGCCTTGGTCTGACGCAAGAAGCAAGTCATTTGTAATTTTAACAAGTGCAGTTTCTGTGCTATGATGGGGCTTTTCTTTTGAAATTCTTCATAGAAGAATGCTATGGAAGCAAAAATGAGCAGACATAACTTAACGGCAGACATAACTTAAAGGAAGATTTGAAATGGGCCTGTCAATTGACAGTTCACTAGGATCTAGTTGTGGTTTCTTAATAAGAAGTTTAATGATTTCATTTCCTCGTCGATACATGTGAAGTGGTCCTGACACGATGATCGTTGTCGCGGGTGATGTGCTGCGTACCGTCTCAATCAGGCTCCTGAAGTCCCTCTTCAGAGTCTCCGTCTGCCGCAGCTTGATGTCGTTAACCCGCTCCTGTGCTCTTGTCGTCCTTCAGGATTGCGGGTATCTGCGCAGAAACATTGAGAACACGAGTGCCAGGGAAACCGTGAGTGTGCACTGTACCTTTAGCAAGGGTAGCACGGACATGCCGGACGATGGACTCTCCGACGATCACAGCGTCGCGTTCCATCTCGCGGAAGCGAGCGAATCGGTTCCGGGTGGAGATCTCGAAGACCGGAGGGGGAGAGGTCCTCGCTTGGGGCTTGGCTCGCGTCTTTCGCTGCTGGTGCACCCAGGATCCGTGGTGTCCTGGCGCTGGAGTAAAGGAGGCCTGGGAAGATTGTGTCCTGGGTGCACAGGGCCTGTGCAGAGAAACACACGGAGTACAGGTGGTGTGAGTATTAGCTGCGAGCTGTATACTTACCCCGGGCTTGTGAGCGTCAGCCCGGGATGTTTCCAGCGCGGCTCTCCGTTCTCTCAGCTGGGCCTGCTTCTCCACCAGGTCGCGGAGGCAGCGATGCTAACGGGCTAGCAGCGGACTCGGCAAATCAAAATAAAACTAGTGATAAGGTGCTCCGATTGTTTTTGTTATAGAATACTGTGGGGGATATATTCACACTTTATAGAAACAAAAATGATGGTGTATAAAATTGATTTTAAGATTGGAGAATAGATGATGAAGAATCAACTTGATGGAGCTTCAACTCAAAACACACGGCAGCAAAAAACAGGGAAATCTTTGGGAAATGTCTTCATTTAGAATGGAAATTTTGAAATTAAAACGCATCAATCCAGTCAGATTCAGGGAAAAGAATATTAACCTAAAACACACCTAAGCCTTACTGTGCAGCGCAGGGCCGATTCCTGGATTTCAGTTATAGTTGTGCTTAACCCCCTTGTGACCATGAGCTGAAGTGGCTCGGAGGATATTTCTTGCCTTAAGTATGAGGGTTGTGACGATGAATCTTACTTAACTGACAACCTTTTAAAATCAACAAATTAAAATTGTCAATTTTTTTCCCTTAGTACATTAAGACCAGTAAGGGGGACTGAAAAGCAAGACAAGATTATTAGATTGAATGCTGATTTTCTAAAAGGCATATGCAAATAGCAATCAACCACCGGTATATGCAGTACAAAGCAATCCAAATATAGATATGTTCTAGTGAAACAAAACATGCTCCTATGAGAATCGATAGTGTCATTGACTGTGGTGTAAAGGTCTGTGGTTAATCATTTCCCAAAGCCTTTTTTGAGTAGAGTGAACTATCACCACTATAAATTATATTTTGCATTATATTTAAAGTGCCCCTATTATGGATTTTTGAAAATTACAAATTGTGTTGTGTAACACAGCTCTAAGTGAATGAAAACATCCTGCAAAGTTTTAAATCTGAAAGTGCACGTGTATATATGTCTCTCAAAAGAAATAGTCAACTCTGAATCACTGAAACGAGTCATTTTTAATACGAATCCCTGGCCGTTTCATGATGACGTCAATATGAAACATTAGCATATTGCCCGCCCACTTTTTGGTCTTTTCATGTTGGTCTGAATGAAATAGCAAATTCATTCTTTGCCACTAGTTGCGCTTTTGGAGCTGTAAAAATAGCGGTTTCCCTGGTAACGCTGTACACAAAGCAGCACTGCGTTCACAAACGCTGCTTTATCAGGCATTACAGGCATGATGACATTAAGAGACCAATCGGACCAATCACTGCAGATTAGCATCACGCAAAGGAGGGGTTTGGAGAAATTAATTGTTTTTTGATCTTGCATGCATGTCAACCTGTTGTTGGGGACTCCCAAAACCAAAATATGAACCTTTCATTACCCGTAATAGGCAGTAGCCCCTCACTGCAGAACACAAGATCCAGGGGCGAGGTTGGATCCACATCTAGGGGGTGGAGATTGGTAGGTTTAGGGGTGGAGATGGGTGGGTTTAGGGATCAGGGG
>NW_015664681.1:658219-686980 GCF_001515625.1 Sinocyclocheilus rhinocerous
CAGTAGCCCCTCACTGCAGAACACAAGATCCAGGGGCGAGGTTGGATCCACATCTAGGGGGTGGAGATTGGTAGGTTTAGGGGTGGAGATGGGTAGGTTTAGGTATATGTAAGGTGGGAGGATTTGGATCTGGATCCAACCACGCCCCCTGGATCTTGTGTTCTGCAGTGAGGACCATCTCCATAATAGGGGCACTTTAATGGCACAAGGAGATTAAAAATTGACATCAGCCATTTGCTCCTCATAGCATACCATCACTTTCACCTGGTGGTGGCCTTGCACACCTTTAAAAAAAAATTGCAATTGGCTGGCAAAATACTTGACCAACTGGGCCACCAAGTCCCGGAGCTGTTGCATTTCCTCCTCCATTTTCTAAACAAAAACTAACAAACTGAGGGGGAGAAGACAGCAAATATACAAAAATAAATTAATTGCAGGTTGTGACCACCGGATCAGCTGCTATTGTTCTTTTTTTTTTTTTTTTACCTAATCTAGCAACCAATGTTTTAATACAACAGGCCAAGACAAAAGTGGAACGCTGTTCACTACCAGAAAAAAAAACATGCATTTTTTTTTATGACAGTATCCTAAATTTAATTCTTGCAGACCCAGAATACATTAGCTATGTTATTCCCGGCTAGATACTTTCTGAAAGATACAGTTTGTTGAAACAAAGCCTTAAATTAGGCTTTATCTAGCTGATAAAGAGTCTGGGCAGGCATAGTACTTCTGGAATATTGACAGTACCTTTAAGACAGATTACTAATTACAATTTTTTTAAATTTTTGAATAAAATTATAAAACACTTTATTGTGGTAGTTGAGTTGACTAGCATTCATCTCATTCACATACCACCTTCAGTACAATCCAGTTTGACCAGGTGCAGTCTGCACTGGTAAATTGCTGTGCTATGTCAAATGAAGTAATTGTCCTTTTTTTCAGTGAAAACATGCCTTTCTGTGTCACTGAGGATCATTATAGGAGGCATCAGGTTCACTAAGGTCGGCACTATTTGATTGGTACAATTAACATGGTATTATAAATGTTTATTTAAATGGGATGTTTGTGTACAGTTTCTGGTGTTCATGGAAGCAGTAGCTGGATCAACTCTGTGTGTGCGTGTGTACTGGTAATGCCGATGTTATGTGGACCAAATACCAGTATATTTTGACCTTGTGGGGGACATTGTTTTGGTCCCCATGAGGAAACAAGCTTATAAATCGTACAGTTTTTTGAAAATCTAAAAACGCATGAAGTTTTGGGTGAGGGGTAGGTTTCATGTTCCAAAACCTTCACCCTCTAGTGGAAAGAACGGTCAACCTCCACCTGAGCTGCTTGGATAAAAGTGTCTGATAAATGCATAAATGTTATTTTCACATTTTGGTCCCACTTTATATTGTGGCCCTAATACCTGTGTACTTGCATAGTAACTAGATGTGTACGTAGTATGTAACCACAGTGTAAGACATAGTATCTAGAGCTGTAATATTTCTGTAACTACCCACATGTAACAACCCTTCGAATGGTTTGTGCAAGTATACACATTGGTACATAGTATCTAGAGCTGTAATATTTCTGTAACTACCCACATGTAACAACCCTTCGAATGGTTTGTGCAAGTAAAAATGTGTAACAGGACATATATAACTACATTTTGTAACAACAATATGTATAAGAGTAATTGGAACAATTTGGTCCAGGGGGTGGAGATGGGTAGGTTTGGGGGTGGAAATGGGTAGGTTTAGGGATATGTAAAGTGGGAGGAGTTGGATCTCAAGTTGGTGGAGTTGGTGCACCACTGTAATACCAGTGTACTTGCATGGTAACTCCTCAGGAACTGTCCACTTAATATAAAGTGTAACATTCTGGACACCAACCACAATTTATATTGTAAAGCCTAACTTACTGGCCGCTGCTATGTAACATCAGAGTAATTACATGGTAAATCCATAGGAATTGTTTACTTAATATAAAGTGTAACACTTTCTTTACCAAAAAGTGCTGTTAGTCCTGTTACACATTTGTACTTTCAATACCAAAAAGTTGTTACCAATGTCCTGTTACACATACCATTCAGTGGGTTGTTACATATGTGTAGTTACACAAACATTACAGCTGTAGATACTATGTACCAATGTGTACTTACACTGTGGTTACATACTATGTACACATCTAGTTACTATGTAAGTACACAGGTATTAGGGCCACTTAATATAAAATGGGACCCACATTTTTTTTAATATGCACATCTTTAACTACCATACAAATGAAATATTCCACTTTTTAGAGCCGAGTATTAAAGTCCTAAAAAAGATAACCCCATGCTTTTTGACTAGTAGTGAATTCACCCTTAAGTTAAGCTAAGCTAAGACCGATTTACTGTTTGTTTTTCACTGATATAAATATGAGAGAAATAGATGCTTGATTACACACAAATACAGAAGCCTTTAGTGTCTGACAAATAACAATTTGTAAATGTCTAAATCGTGACAAATGCCACACATGAATAATGTGCTCTCAGTCAAAACAAGGCCAGCACTTAGTCAGAGGCTTGTCTGCTGTTTTCAAAGAGGATCAGTGCTATTTTTCCAGTTCATACTGCAATGGTCCACAGAATAATAGGAAGATCTACTGACAAATATGTAACCACATCTCACACCGGCAGACCATTTCCCAATCTTTCCTTCCCTTTTAATATGTGTGCTATATGAAAAATGGAAAAGTCACGAGGTTGTTTTTATGCGAAGCAATTCTTGTACCACAAATTTGGGCATATTATTGTTGGACAAACATAATTTCCCCCCCCTCATGTGTCCTGTGATAGAGTATGGGAGTAAAGACACCAGGTGACTATGAATCAAACAATGACTAAATAATAAAATTCCACAGTGATAGCAGGATTTCCATTTAGGTCAGCTTTGCTGACAACACATTCAGTCTCCTGGGGCATGCTGGGCTTCCTTTTTGCCCTGGACTTGCCATTGACCTCTACAAGGGCGAGAATTCAGCTGATTATTGAAGTGATGCAGGCCTTGAGCATGTTCAAATAAGTCAAATAAGTAAGAAATAAATAACTCTGATTATTTAAACGAAAGTACCTTTATTCTGTTCCATCAAATTACAGTGGTTGCCAAAGTGTCAGTATGCCTTAAGGTATCACATTAGAAGAGAGAGGAAATGATTAAAGGAAAAATGGCATCAAGTCTTTTCAACAATCACGTTTAACTGACTTTTGTTTGCAACCAAGCTAACCATGGCCATAACTGGAGGCACAACACCTTGATCTGATCTTACAGACAGCCTGCTCACAGTTCAGGCAGTACACTCTTAAAAATAAAGGTGCTTCAAAAGGTTCTTCACAGCGATGCCATAGAAGAACCATTTTTGGTTCCACAAAGAACCATTCAGTCAAAGGTTCTTTAAAGAACCATCTCTTTCTTACCTTTTTATAATCTGAAGAACCTTTTTTCACCACAAAGAACCTTTTGTGAAACAGAAAGGTTCTTCAGATATTAAAGGTTCTTTATGGAACCATTTAGACAAAAAGGTTCTTCTATGGCATCGTGAAGCACCTTTATTTTTAAGAGTGTAGTTTCAACTGTTTTATTTTTATATTTATAGTATTATGTTATATTTTTCGAACTAATATTGAAAAATAATCTTGTGCAATTTAGCATTTTCCACTTGTGATTGGATCGACAAAAACGCATCTGAATATCAGGTGTAAACAAGGCCTCATTCACTCATAAAGTCATATAACTTCACCTGGAGTTTGTTAAAGGGGTCATATGATGCGATTTACATTTTTCCTTTCTCTTTGGAGTGTTACAAGCTCGTGGTGCATAAAGAAGCTCTCTCTAGCCCCCGGCCTCTGCTCACTCAAGGTTGTGGTGTGTGACGCTGTGTTTCGTTATGAAAGCGAAACTACTTTGTTTGACCCCTTTAATACCATTTTTGTGCAAGAAATGAAATTCGACATGCGTCTGGCAGGCATAAAACCATCAAATACAGCGGGGATCATCAGGGTCATTGCCTTTGCTTCAGACAACAGGGTAATAGTCAGACAAAGTGCCTCACTGAAATAGTATGCACAACAGACGAGGATTATCTTAGAGACTCACCAACATTGCTTTCCAGATTTACCGTTGCCTTCAGGTTTAATTTGTCAAAGGCCTGACAAAATCTTTTTCATTTAGTCTCCCCATCTCCAGCTACCTCCCAACCTGCATCTGTGCAGGATACGCTGGGCCAGAGAAAGCAGATACAGTCACCCTCCCCTGGCCTGGTGTGTAAGGAGGGCAGGGGGTTTGGGGGAGAGGGCGCTTACATCAGTACTATGATATTAGCTGACGGATGGCTTGTCCAGGGGTACTGACTGTGAGTAACAGGCCGCCTCTCCCCCCCATACACAAGCACATGTGGTGTCAATTACAAAAAAAAAAATGTTTTTACCCACCGCCGGATGGAGAGGTAGGCTCTCTGGGCCGTTGTTTTTTGGCAGGACAAGTAGGCAACAATTCAATTTCATATCAGCGTTATGGCATTTCGATCACCCCACTGTTTACTCACTTATAAACAAACAGTACATTAGAGGCTCTATGACGAACAACAAAAGGATGATAGTAACCGGAACGATCAAACTTCTCTCTTCTGTATGAATACATGTGTATACAGTGTATACTTTGCTTGATTTTCTGATTTTCAGTACGCTTCAATGTGTTTATACGTAATAAACATACTACATATGTTCATTTTAGTTCTGATTAGAGAAAAAAAAAATAGTGAATTTAATTTCATGATATTAAAAGTATTGACAACTCCATGCCATAAGCACATAAATCAGTAATCAGGTAATCATCTGAAAATTGGGCAGTAAGTAGTATACAAACTATTAGCTTACATTTTAAAATACAAATTTAGAGAGGAGATACTCACTGTTTTAGATTGTATGAACTAAAGATAGTGACTAATATACCACAATTACAGTATGCTGTATAATACAAATGTATAATAAGGCTGTACATATTAATCAGTTCATAATTATGACATAAAAAATCAAAAAGATGAGAAAATGATTTTAAAAAGTCTTTTATCTAATAATTCTAACTTTTTTATGTAATAGTTTGAACTATTTATCTCGTAATTGTTTCTGTCATAATTTAGACTTTTTATGTCATACTTCTATCATAATTATATCACAATTAAAATTCACCAATGATCTTTTTCTCATGTGGCTTTAATGGACTTTCATGGGGAAATGGGAGCAAACTAGGATGAAATTATTTTTGTCAGACACAGACACTAGTTTAAAGCTAATTTAGGGGTTCCAGCCTTGTGGTTAGCAGTACCTGACATAGTACAGTAAATTATGTGAAGGCATGAACAGCATGATACTTTGATAAAATGTGGATCCTGGTGGATTTGCACTCACATTTTGCAGTTAAAGGCCATTTTTTAAAAATTGTTTGACATTTGTGTAATTACTGAAGGCTATGGACACCAATACTCTCTCAGCTGAACGTTCTAAAACGATAGAAATCCTTTCACACCCCAAAACAAATGACTAGTGATTCTTCCAAAAGCAACTGATTCATCATTTTCCATAATTGCTGATCTTTTCAGTGGCCTTTTCATAGTCAATAAAAAGTGAGAAACATTCCCGCCCACTGAGTCACTGCTGTTCACATGTGCAACTAATAGCACCTGTAAACATCGGGGGAAGTCCTTTACGCAGTTGTTAAACGAACCCCCTCTTTTTCTTCACGGAGGCCTCGACAGGGGCCTAAGTGTTTGGGAAACACTTCTGTCTTGTTGATACTTAACATATCATAACACATTGTAGGTTCAGTGTGTTATTTGCGAGGTTCATTTACAGAAATCTGATATGGAAACAACCTCATGTTCTCCACTGTGGGTGAGGGAATGAGCCAAGCTCATGGAAAGCACAGTTCTGCTCTTGAGCTTGTGTTGGTAATGAACTGTGCCTTCAGGGCACAGTTTATTGCACTGCCTACCAAATCACATCGAACTAATTTTATGTGGCAAATTAAGAGCCTAAACATTTCCGGAAAACTCTTTTCGTCTTGCTGTATACTTGGTGACATGGCAGAGAAGTCTTTTTGGATAAGTTAAATTAAGCTTGCTTGTCTCCCAAGTATTTGAGCATGAGCAAAAAGTAGCTTAATTGGAGTGGCTAATAGTAAGCAATTTGTTTGCTTTGGAAACTCTGAAATATGTTTGTCGAAGCTGTTCTTTCTTGGTTTTTAAGTGCTGTTACGCATCTCAAATGGGAAAATATGATCACCGCAAACCATGTCAAATCACAGAAGTCTTAAAGTTACAGCAAAGTTGGACCTGAATCTAAGCAGACAGCTTTTTTTGAGTGTGTCAGTTAGGTCAAAATCTGAGGTCACAACTCTAGTCCAACTTCATAACAAAATATTATATATTGCGAACCACAAATCCACACCACTATAGGCCGAGGCACATCAATCAAATGTCTGGCTCATGAGGTAGGGTGGCTCCTATGGTGTTCTGAGCATAAAGTAATGGAAACACCAACCCATGACGCAGACAGACACGTCCTTGATGTAAGCGAAAGCCAGTTGTTCTGCCACTTTGAACAACTTTGCAATGAAAGGGCAGCGAGAGCCGAGTTGTTATTTTCTTGCACCAATGAGTGATTTGGTCATGGACTGATAAGATCTTTGGGACACTGCGATGGCTGGGTTGAGAAGACTGGAGAAACGAAGAGCTGAGCCGTTTCTTCCACACAACATTGTGTTGTTCAAACTGAACATTACTCCATGCACACTGGAAGCCTGGAGATGGTGGGGCTCTAATGCTTACTTTCAGACAGCCTTTCTCTGTGAGTGAAAACCCATGACGCAGGTAATAAGACTTTCCCTAACGCAAAACTGTATCCCCTCCCCCTTCATCTCCATCTGTTTTTCAGACTCTATTTCAAACTTGTTTAATTCAAGTCTGAGTGCAGGTTCATCAAGGAAAAAGTTCATGACCACTTCAGATCTTCCAACGCATTGTATATTTCTAGCAGCACGAGCTTGATCTCCAAGGAAAACCAGGTTTGTGATGAATTAAGGCAAATTGAAGAAAACATTTTAAAGGTTATTGAACATTCTGTAATCCACTCCCTTTATTTATCATGTGCAGGTAATTTGCAACTAAATAGACTCTGAAAACAGATGTAATGAAGGTCAGAGCAATCTTTTATGAAACATATTTCAAACATTTATTTTATTATAACACAGATGGGGCATTGCTTCAGGAATAAGAGTAGGAACCTCGAAAAAAAAAAAAAAAAACACTGAATAGGTTAAATAAACCAAATTCCCTGATTTAAGGGAAAAAAGTATGAATCCAGAAAATCCAATGGGTAGTTTCCATGGAAACTGTGTAAATAAGTTCCATTTCATTACCACTCTATGGCAAGAGAGACTTTCCTAGAGAGCACGTGATCAGAGCCGCCAGCTTTCAGTTAAAAAGGACTAATCTTGTGCCCTTCCCTCTTATGCCAGCTGCTCCTGTCTTGCTTTGTCCAGATTAACAGTCAAAATGGTGATGCTTGTGATATTTCTGCCCGCTCCACCTGGCACTGGGGAAGAGGAAGTCAGGAATGATGGCCTCGCTCCTCGTTCATTCATCTAGTGCACCTTCCTCAGTTAGCTGTGAGCCAGCTCTGTGTCAAGGAAGTACCCTGAAATCCAGTCTGTCCACCCAGCAAGAATGTCAAAAACAAGGAAAGGCCTCTGTCTAGGAGTGTGTCTGTAACCTTGCTTTGACTCGCTCTGACAATCTCCAGTCCAGAACTCTGGACTTACGCAACCACTGGGGTCAGATTATTAAATGTTTTTGAAAGAAATCGTATTTGATGACCAAATCTAAATTTACAGTAAACACAGTAATAATGTGACATTTTATTTCAACTTAAAATAACTATTTTCTATTTTAATATATTTTATAATGTAATTTATTCCTGTGATGGAAATACAAAAATTTCCGATTGCTATGATCAATCAAATGTTCGGTATATTTTTTACATTATACATTTTACATTATTTATATTATAAATTTCTTTAGTGTCCCTTTTGATCAATTTAATGTATCCTTTCTGAAGAAAAGCATTGCACTTTTTGAATGGTAGTGAACAAGAATGTGAATGCCCGCCCCTTTTCTGATCATTTTATATTTTTGTTAAAGGGGTCATCGGATGCCCATTTTCCACAAGTTGATATGATTCTTTAGGGTCTTAATGAAAGTCTATAACATACTTTGGTTAAAATGTCTAAATGGTAGTGTAAAACAACACCCTTTTTACCTGCTCAAAAACAGCTCTTTTCAGAGCAAGCTGTTTTGTTGCATGCCGCTTTAAATGCTAATGAGCTCCGCTCACCCCGCCCCTCTCTTCCATGGGGTGACGGGCAGTTCTCTGAGAAACTGTTTACTTTAGCCACATTTAGCCGCACAACTTGCTAACTAGCACGTTAATAGGAAAGGCGATTTGCAAAGATTCATAAAAAAACCTTATACTCTCTTCTTCTGGAGGTGAGGCTGGATCACGAATGATTTGCATGAACATAAACGCATTTAGGTAGATTGGGAGGCGCATTCCCTTCACAAACAAAAGTAATCCACTGCATCATCAGCGGCTCAGATGTCGGGAGTAAATGACGACTACTATATTCATTATTACATCCAACAACAAAACACCTCAATTGCTTAAGAGACATTCTTGTCTACATCTGCTCTGGTGGTGAAACAATGGCGGACTGTTACAGCTCACTCAGGAAGGGTCTAAGGTAAGACGGCCGTGTCAATCAACTATCATGGGAGCGGCCTTGGTCTGTGTGACGTCACACAGACAAGAAGCTGAGAATGGCTTGATTTGAGAAAGGGGTAATGATTTTAGGAGATTATAAAAAAAAACCACTGGGTGAATTTTTATCATTATAGGGTGGTTGTGTACACACACTGCCAACACACATTTATGTTCAAACAAAATGTAAAAGTGTATTTCGCATCCGATGACCCCTTTAAAAGCAAATTACTATTAAGATGTTTCTGATAGTGTTGGGCAAAATTCAGATTTGAAGAACTGGCAACCTTTCAGTTCACTAGTGTAAACAAAGCTAAGATAAGGAAAGGTTAGCAAAAAAAAAAATCTAGCTATCTCTGTCTGTCTGCCTGCCACATTTTAAAAGCCAGAAAAGAGCAATAAGAGATAAGATTGATTTCTATAATAATACTAATAACACGATGTGTATATTATGAAGCGTAACGTGTATAGCAGGTAAAAAGCCAGCCCTATAGTTGTCATTGACCGCTTGTGCTACTGTATATCTATACCTTTACCTGTAGAACTCATCCTGCTCTGTGCCAAATCAAACACAGTCTCCCCCACCTCCACCTCCACATACAAAGAGAATTGTTCAAGGTCTCCACCTGCACTGCTATTCACTCTCATGTTGCACAGGAGGTCTTGGATCACACTATTTCAGAGAAGACGATGGATCTGTCATAGAGGGAAGGAAAAGGCTCTGCCTAAAAATACTGAATCAGGTTGCAGCGCCTCAGGCTTGTATTGTTCCTACTAAATATTGGCCAATTCTTCAATTTTCAATTTGTCTTCTAAAATACTGAACTGACAAAAGCGCCCACTCTCAATTTCTGCTAGCTATTATGACCATGCCCCATTGTCCGCACCCTGAAACACACATTGATACACAAACCCACACACACACCCTCGTACAGACACTCTTAATTTCCACAACAAATGAAAGGGGACATCTTGCAGAGAAACTCTCTCACACATTCGCACCCATATGCTGTATGTATCAGTATAAAGGATACAGAGCCTTGAATGGATTTTCACATCAGAGCTCTTCAATCAAACGAAAAACGTCATGATAATCGTGACGTTTGAAGTGCATAAATAAACAAAAGACATTCATTGAGTTCATTGAAGTCACACAGGCTACGTGGGATGAAACTGAACCGGACTGTACAAAACAACAGTTAACAGATTAGTTCGGTTGAATCTCTCATTTCAAGACAATCAGGTCATAAAAGTTATGTTTGAAGTTAAATTATAGGCATGCTTCCATTGAATTTATGAACACTATCAGATTTCCACAAACCCTTTGTAGTTCTTAGCAGTTGGGATGGTTGTCATTCGATTAAGAAAAGCCATTCTTCAAACACATCTCAGTTGTTTGAAAAAGTAGGCTAAGTAAACCGTATGACCCAAAGTCCTCCGAGAGATATTTCTAGAAGATGAGAAAATATCGTTCAAAGCAAAGTGTTGAAAAAACCAGCATATGCTGGTTAGGTATGTTTTGAAGCTGGGATGCTGGTTTGAGCTGGTTTAAGATGGCCCTTTGCTGGTTTATGCTGGTCCTTTGTTGGTTTATGCTGGTCCTTAGCTGGTCATGTGCTGGTCCGACCAGCTTAAGACCAGCACATGACCAGCTTAAGACCAGCAAAGGACCAGCATAAACCAGCAAAGGACCAGCTTCAAAACATACATAACCAGCATATGTTGGTTTTTTCAACAATTTTCATTCACTGCCAAAATTTCACAGCAGGCTAAGTATTCAGCACAAAGGCGTCATGCCCATTCATTCATTCACCTGCCCCCTCAGATATTTGAGCCAAATGGATTTTGAATGCAGCTTTCAAAAGACAAAAAAAATAGCCGATTAATATTTTCTATATTTAATACAATCACACCGGCGTGATTAGAACGTTCAGCGCGTCATATCATCAGCTGCTAAATTCAAATCTGCGTTCGCTGGCTGGCGCTTAGCCAGAGACAGACGCCTTTTACAGCACTGCGCATTAACCAATCACACACGATGCTGTTGAGCTTGTGAATGCAATCACCAATCAGAGGTGTTCAGATGAGTCATCGCTAAAATGCCGGTGTTTTCTTCACTCGCTCGCTGACTGAATACCTCTTTCTGGCGAATTCTCTTGTCAGAAACAACAAAGTGCAAATGTGTGTACGAATCTGTAAGATATCAATTTCTTAGTGTAAACAGCTTCAGTGATTTTAATGGGAGTTTTTGAGAGTGCGTGAACTAAACTGTCAGTGAAATTGTTCTTTGATAATGTAAATGTTCTTTGCTCTAGATCAATATAAAGGTGAGAATCAAGATATTTCATGATATAGTTAATGTGTTTAGGGATGTTTCGAATAAAAATAAAATAAAACATAAGTGCTGTTGTGGCTGCTGTGTGTCACATGACGACCCCCCCTCAAAAATAATGAGAGCATGAGGCCCCTGATTCAGCATGTCCATAAATCGTGCCAACTATATTTGAAGCAATTTACATTTGAATTTTCAAACAATTCCATGAACATCTAGTAACTTTTGACATACTGTATATATCCTTGGTGCTCCCATTTTTATTCTCATTCCATTTCTCTTTCCCTGAATGGATTTTATTTGTATCTTGGATAATACAAGGCAAGATACTCAGAAACAGGTAAAAGAACAAAAGAAAAGGTGTAGCCCTCGCCCCCCTCACTCCAGTGCCTTGCTTTTCACCAGAGACAGCAAATCCCCTCAGAAAAACAAACTTACGTAACCGCACGGCGCACCTGCAGTGAGTACAGAAGAGAAAACTTGAAAGCAACAGTGTTTGAATGGCTGGACTTAAAAGACGTCCTAAACCAACTGTCATAATATGTAAAGCAATATGGACATGATTCATAAAACTTTCATCTGTAATTGTTTAGAATTCACCTCTTCCATCGATTCTGTCATGAGTTTTGAGTTTATTTTAATGACCGTAAAAAAAAAAAAAAACTCCAGATTGTGACCTTGCATGCTTCATTCACTATAAGGGAATGTCTCATCTAGCTATGATGAAAGCCAAGCCAGCATAAACAGAACAGAAGGGAAACACTCATGCAACCCTTTGACCCTTCAGTGTGTCCACATGTTGGACGTTGAGGTTATCTGTGGTAATGCTTTTAGCTTGGAATTTCTTGCCACCTAGTGGACAAAAAGGGACGTACTGTAAATTATATGCAAATATGGAGTCATGTGTGTATTTTCACAGACTATGAAACTACTATATAAATGATTTGATCTTCACAGAGATAACTGAATAACTGTGGATTAATTGAACTGAATTTGGACTAACCTCCTTAATGCAAATTTGTATTCATAAAAACTTTACTGTATATTTACAATGCCTTTTTTAATTCTTAGTGGTTTCATCTATTGTTTTTTGAGCTGCATGTCTAGGGCATTGTCTATGATACACCTACTGAATTGATTGTATTTACTTTTCCACTCCTTTTCCCCATCCTTTGTTACTTATCTACTATAAGTTTGTTGACACTATTAATAAGCCCTCAATGCGTTCACATGTGTGTCCTTTCATTGCTCTCTCTTACTGCCAACATGTGACATTAAAGCAGTGAACATACAGTGTTGCTGGTAAATAATGATAACGGTAAGTTTATCCTCGTTCTCCTTCATTGAAACAATAATTATGTTAGTCTAGTATCTATGTATTTCAAAAAATTGCATATTACAGTTTTTCTTGATTGCTAGCACAAAAATCTTAAAACTACACACCAACTTGTACAAACTTCAATCTTTGTCAAATATTTTAGCCAAAAACATATTCTCTTTTGTCATGATCCAACTTTAGCTTAATATGATAAAGAATTCTAGTGGGATCAATTTAAAAACTGGTGTATGAAGTTATCTGATATATAAACTCGCCTTTGTCACAAATCACAGCTGTTTAGGTGACATTACAGCTCTGTTGCAAAACCTAGTTATTGTGTCAGTTAATTGGCCAATGCTACCAAAATGAATGATATGACAATGTGTCAGGCCCTACATGTAAACAGAAAACATTCCATGTTTTTTCATGGAATATACATGTCTGTCTGACATAATTTTATGGATGATTTTGCATGTAGTAGCCTATGACAGTTTCACTGAGAATCAGCTCATCAGTTTTGAGCAAATCATGTACAGTTAGTTATTGTGTAAATTGCAGACAAATTGCAAATTGTATATACTCTTTTGCACAAAACATTTGCAATTTTTCTTGAATGAATAAGAAAGTCAAATCCGAAGTGAACAAGAAACGAATTGTTCAGAGATTTAAATTTATTGTTTTGAGAGATAGAGAGAGAAAAACAATATCTTTCAAGAATTAAGCCAAAGAGACTGAGAAAAACTGTGGCAGCTCTATTCAGTATAGGATTATACAGGTTTTATTTAAGAGCAGGCAGTATAAAAGTAGTTGGAAAAAAGGTAATCACTTTGATCTATCTATCTATCTATCTGTCTATCTGTCTGTCTGTCTGTCTGTCTATCTATCTATCTATCTATCTATCTATCTATCACTGAGTGGGGCATTCAGTAAATTACTGTAGCCTACATCACTGATAGTGAAATGTAAAACATCTATAGTCAAGCTTTTAAATTGGTAGACCTAATGTAATTATGTTCAACATTTAAATAAAACCACTTTTAAAAACGATTTCTTCTCATCTAATCGATGATTGAAGGAATCACGCATGATTTTAATTTAAAACGTTAGCCTACACCTCTCAACACCATTGTTGTATTATAAACCAATAAAAAAATAGCCCAAATGTGTCACCCTATATATACCATCAAACATGTAGGCCTAGGCCTACTCATTATCAAGCAATCACCAACAGAGGGCACAATTGCACTATTCTCTCTTCGATTTGTTGACAACAGACATCTGTCTGTCTGTCTGTCTGTCTTTCTGCCTGTCTTTTCCATATCTTTAATATTATTTGAAAGGTTATTGTGTTTTAAATTTGAATATGGAAGAGCCTCTTAAAAACATGGCATTTCAGTTTTGGTTGAAACTATCCTTTTAAGGCTCAACACAAACCACACCAAAATGTTTAGACATTTTGCATAAAGTTTGTATAACATTCTTTTGCCTTGTCCAAATACCCACACTTGCGGTCTTTGCACTTGACCACTTGAACACTTATATGACGTATTTCCTGTATTTGGCCCAAGTGTTCAAGTGAGGATGAAGACCACAAGTGTGGGTATTTGGACAAGGCATTTATCACCGAGAGGTGTAGATGCGCTTGCTCAGTAGATGCCTATGGAAGGTCATCATTTCCATAGTTTGTCACGTGACCTACCCTGCCAGCAGCGGTCCCATAGACTGTATAAAAACATGGACGTAGTGTCCGTGACGTCACCCGTAGGGTTCCGAAGATAGTTTTTGAAGCTCAAAGTGGGCGGAGGCGGCCGTCGCCATCTTGGCAGCGCATCACTGCGCCGGTCCACAACAGGCTGTACTGGCAGATCACGTGACCAGCTGCCAGCCAGGATCGAACTGTAGGCTGCTCTCTGACGTGCTGCTTTGCGCTCCTCTCAATACTGTTACATGCAGCTATTGTATTCGCCACGGGATTTTAGCTATTCGCTTCGCTTTACCTCCCATGTTTCCAGCGACGAAGGAATGAAGAGTCTTTTCAATTAAACGGTAATATACATATATATATATTTTTTTTCCAATTATGGGGATTTTATTTATGAATTCGCTATTATAGCATTCGGTTCTCTGTTTATTCTCACTGCTCCTGAATGTTGCATACCATAACAGTGATATTATGCAAGATCCAATATAGCCACAGAAAGAACTGCAACGACACAACAGAGTGTAATTTTAAGTGATTCTCATTATAATGAATTATATGTAGCCTATTATAATTATATGTATAAATTACTATAATTTTGCAGCTGGGCTGTGAGCGTTTTGAAATCCACCACATTTACCAACATCTCGGTTATTTATGTCGCCTGTTTTAAATTAATTCAGTCGATTTAAATCAAAATGCACGTATAATTGGTAGTTATTTTAAGAACCAGTTTATGAAAATGCACGAGAGAAAGCAATAGAGTCCATTCACTTTCAGCGGATTTAAATCGAAGCTGTTTACAAACATTCCCTCTTGATCACAGCTCTGAATTGCATCCTTCAGTCTGGTGCAGTTCAGGTGATTCGTTTATGGAATCTCCGTATTCCAGACACATCTCTGATGCTTTCCTTTGTGTCTGCATTTCTACATTCTCTTTCTTCTTTCTTAATGGCAGGTTTACATGCACACTTTCTTTTATTGTTTTTGATTGGGTGGTTATGTTTTGGTTCCTTTATTCTGCTTTACTGTTTGGCGGTGCTAGAGATGCACTCATTCATTATAGTGGAATATTATGATTTTAGAGGAATATTCCTTTATAATCAGCATATTATGAATAAACTGCTATTATTTGGAGTTACCAGAAATGCACTCATTCATTAATTGTCAGTCATATCCTTAAAAATAACACACAGTATAGCACTATAAAATGCAATAAGTAGAATGTAGAAACTGGATTATTGGCTTAATCTGGTTAAAAATTTACACACATAACATTTACATAATCAGAATACGATGTGGTCTTCTTTAGAATATCCAACATACTGTAACTGAATGTTTATATTTGTGCAAATCAAAACAAAGGTAATTCTGGTAAATTTTAGATAAAGACAGTGAGAAGCCAAGCTATTTAGGAAAGACATTGTTTTCATGGCCTACATCTTGCAATTCACTGTTCTTGTGTATTTTTATGATTTTATGAGTTGCTTAAATAATATCCAAAGAGAGAACATCTCCAGTGTTTCCATAAGAGAAAACATGGTCAGTGTATCTCTCTTTTTTCCATACACAAACATGCACACATAT
Source organism: Sinocyclocheilus rhinocerous (assembly GCF_001515625.1). Lineage (NCBI taxonomy): Eukaryota > Metazoa > Chordata > Actinopteri > Cypriniformes > Cyprinidae > Sinocyclocheilus > Sinocyclocheilus rhinocerous. The sequence continues at coordinate 673,992 of NW_015664681.1, forward strand.
TTAGAGGGTAAATTATGCTGCTTTTGCCTTTCCACACACAGATGTTCAGTAGATGGAAGTAGGCCAATGACAGATCTGTGTGTAAGCTTTTGGGTGGGCTTCTTTGCAGATGTATTTTACAGTCATTTTGCCCTCATATTGCTCATACTGGCCTGTCTCATTTAGCTGTAGGTGAGAGCAGAATAACTTTTAAACATTTTAAACATGCACAGTCTCAAATGCAGCCTGTAAATAAATGTGTGTTAGTGCATGCTATTTATAATCCTTTAGTTAATTTTCCAAAATTGTTGTATTGTCTCGTATTTTAAAATATGGGATACACCTTTTCAGTGATGGTCAGAAGAGAGATTTCACTGAATTGTGTCCAGTTTTTTTGTACTCAGATGAACGTTCATACCAGTGTAACAAACTGATGTGGCTCTGTTTATGGATGGCTGAGTCACTGAATATAAACACTGCTCATCTGGCAGACATATAAACTGTTCACTGATAGGTGTACTTGTGTGTAGCCAGACTTTTGACTATGGCATAATGTCTGGTCCTCATTGCAATCTGGTCAAATCTGTTTAACAGGGAATACAGAAAAAATCTGACTTTCTGAGTGAGGACAAAATACGATACAACTTCACTTTGTTTCCAGGTTTTAACTGGTGATTTCAGTCATTTTTGGGTGCAATCAGACAGTCAGTGAATGGATTGTGGGAGGTCTGTGGGTGTGCTGTCTGAGACTGAGACTAGACTGCACATTATCTTCTGTTGTTTTTTTTGTTGATGTCATAGGGATTAGTTATTCTTATGAATCTGTTTATGTATGTTTCGCAGTCTTTTTCCTAAAACATTAGAGACATCCATTTTTTTAATCCATTTACTCAGAACTGATATATAAATATCTGCTACTGTGACACTGCATTGCTTAAAACCTTCTGTAAAGAGTTGGTTCACCCAAAAATGAAATCATCGTTTACTCACCCCCATTTCATTCCAAACACGTAAAACTTATTTTTCATCTTCAAAACACAAATGAAGATATTTTTAATACAATTTCAATGAACTATTGAAACTATAGTCCATTCAACCAAAACTTTGACGTTTCAGAAAGTTCATAAAGACATTATAAAAGTAATCCATATGAATCAAGTGATTTGTCTTTTAAAGTCAAGTCAAGTCACCTTTATTTATATAGCGCTTTTAACAATACAGATTGTGTGTAACTGTAAATCCTGTGATTTTAAAGAGAAACTATGATGAACAGATTTAATTTAGGCTTTTATTTACAAATAAACATTGGTCAGTGCTCATACATGGAGCTCATCGAATATTGGCAACATGGAAGCTCAACCGTACTCAGTTGATATATAAGAATAACCCTCATTAGTTCTTGTGGCAGCTCAAATGTGGAATAGACTTTCAATTGAAGGACAGCAATCTCTCAAGTTTCACTGAAAATGTGTGTTTTGAAGAGGAACAAAAGTCATACAAGTTTGGAAGGACATGGTGCTGAGTAAATGAACACAGACATCCCTCCCTTTAAGCCAAATAATGTTTTTAAGCACCACATTTTCCGCTGTTGAATTATGCAATGCTAACTCTTGACTGTCAAGAATAATGGTTATAATTATTTGTCATTAGGATGAGCTAGCTAATTTATCTATTCTGTTGTCAGACCACAATTTGCCTAAAGGCCATTTTTGCAGTAGATCTCTGTGGAAAGATCTCTGTTGCTTGGCCAGCTATTGTTTTTTATTGTAAATAAAATAAAATAAATAAATAATGGTTATTGCATATTGAGCTTTTTATCCACCCCCATTACCCATAATTGTTATCCACATGGCCACAGCTTTATCAGTCAGTGGCGGTGACATTAAAGGGGTCATATGATGCTGCTAAAAAGAACATTATTTTGTGTATTTGGTGTAATGAAATGTGTTTATGCGGTTTAAAGTTAAAAAAACACATTATTTTCCACATACTGTACACACTGTCTTCACTGAGATTTATCTAAATCAGCTAGTTTAATTTCAAGGCTTTCTTTTGTTAAGTTTTATTTTTAAGTCTTTTCCCTGTAGTATTGAGAGCTACTGTAGAGAAGTGGGGCAGGAAATGACAAGGGAGAACAGGCTGAAATTACTGTTCTCCCTGTCTCAAATTTGTATCAGATTTAAACTTGCATCCCCTGAATGAGCAACATAGCTCAGTTCATTGGATGCTAGGCTATGACTCTGACCTCTATTTAGTCTTTTTTAATTCACTATAGTGATTACTTTGTGTGCTCTCTGTATTGATCTCACACAAGGGTTGATGCTGAATAGTGCAGTAAATACTGTAGTAGCAAAGAGACAGTTACTGTAGGTCACTGATATCCTTATTGTCAGGGTTGTTCTTGAGAGTAAGAAATCACTGAAGCAATGTAAAATAACTGTGGAGTATGGAGTGCTATCTGCTATGTATTAAACCTGCTCAATTTTAGCAAAAAATCTAAATCGGTTATTTTCGTCAGTGCTGAGCTCATTTTTATTTTACACTCAAAAATGCTCATTGAATCTAGAAGCATAATGCATTTATTTAAAAAAAAAAAAAAAAAGATTTCTCTGAACTTTATGATTCAACTAAAACAAATAGTTAAATAAAATAGTACATTTATTTTTCAAATGTTTTATAAAATGTGTACCTTAAATGCAGTGGAGAAGAAAAAAATTAAATAAAGGCATCTGCCGAATGCATCAGTATAAATGCGATATAAATAAATACTCCAGAGGCTGTAATAATTTACAAATGTAAGCTTTACACCAGATTCTGCCTAGCACATTATTTTATAAGTTTACACATTGTACAGGGCTGTATGTTAACTTTATGTTTGCACATAGCACTGGTGCTACAGAGGTTGAAAGTTTTGTAGCGTAGGCCACATAAATGTAGCACTGTGACAGACATCACTTAACTCTTTCATGCGCAAACCAATAGGAATTGTGGGAAATGGAGTTGGATATATGGACTCAGTGCAGTCAAGACATTATTTTTTAAACCATTAGACTACCAAGTAAAATACAGTGGCAGTGGCCTATCGATTTCACACCACACACAAACAAGCACACAGAAATCCTTGCTTCAGAAAAGTAGCTCTGTCTCTCACACACATGCAAAACTGTATCACATACTACAGGCCATTGTACAGGCCGTTTTACTTAGCATGTCCGACATACATGCTGCACTTTACAGCCCTGTTATAAGTTCAACTACACTATTTGCATCATTTTGTGCAGAAGCCTGTGTATGTAGAGCACATGCATTAACCACTAGGCCATGGCTCCAGCATGAGACGTAGTTTTCATTACAGTTTGGTTCATATTAATGTAGCTATTGCACATTTCCTTCCTTCAACCACTTAAAGTGTTACCAGATGTTTTTTGCATGCTTCAGGTTTTGGAGATTCTTATTAGTATTTCCTCTCCAGGATTTGTTTTTCCATCAAAGGTATCCTTACCTCTGTGGGGGAGGTGTTCATATTATATAATATATTTTTGTTTATTTAAAAAAAAATGCCCTATATATTTTGTGTAAAACTGGGAACTGGTACCATTCCAGCATACTACTACTCAGTTACCAGTCACTCAGATGTTAACACTTGTCACTGCCATATGCTTGTGCTCAAACAAAACGACAGCACTGAACTCAAGTACATTAACCAAACAACTTGCCACATTAATAATCGGTCTTGGTGTTGCCCCCACTGTGTGTGTGTGAGACTCTCAGTCAAGACAAGGCTCCCTCAGTGTGTTGAAGTGCTCTACATCTGTGAGCAAGTACGAGGCAGTGACGGCCCACCCAGATGGCAGTGCGAGTGATGCCAATTGTCTTTGCTCAACCACTGACAACTGCTCTCCCCCTGACGACTGTTACTCTCCCCAGCTCTAAATGTTTACCTTTCCCTTTCACATCGGAACAGTAAATGTCAACAGGGCAGACCTATGTGATTATCCGAATTAGAACTCTTTCCTCAAACAAAAAGCGTCATACTGTCCAGTCTTGGCTTTGCTTAAACCTTGACCTCTTTGTTTTCTTGCATAAAGGGAACCACTCACTGTAGTCTTTTTTTCCATATTCACACAGTTTGGTCCTCAGATTTCGGTGCACGCCCAGGAGCCTGGCCAGCAAGGCCTGATGTCACAGTTTGAAATGAGTCTCGAAGGTGTAGTGCAATGTTTTGAGAATGAGAAATATTTGACTTGAAGCCCTTGTGTTTGTGTTAATCTCCTCCGCCAAACTGAATGAATATGTGACAAGCTTTTAAAAAAAATAAAATAAAAAACCCTTATATAAGTTTCTGCCTACAGCTCTGGGCCAGAAAACTAAAATATAGTGACAGAGTTTTCAAATCAAATTCGGATAGTCTTTTGACTTTTTGTCAAAAGACTTTTGACTTTTTCCCTTGTACTTGACTCCTAAACAGAGTTGGAGAAGAGCGGCAGTCAGGCCTAAAATGGAAAGTCCAGATTAATTAAATAGGCACTTTTGCACTGACAAAAGCGATCAAAATAAAAAACCCACCCAGTCTCCATTCAAACAAGAACATAATGTCTTGGCCTAATTTCTGTCATACTTGTTCTTCAGGAATAACTGAAACTAAACTCTTTGATCCAATGAATTCAGCAAGTAACTCTGCTGAATTCTTTCTGTGTTTGATCACAAGAAGAAATTGTTACATAAAAGTGTCTTTTTTATTTTGTCAATAAATAATAAAAACTCAATAAAGGTGCATTCTTCCAATGAGCCTAGGTTGAATCTTATTGAAATTTCACTTGAGTGAACAGAATGGCACATACACAAGTATAATAGGGATACAAGCCGGTGGTAAAATTTGACATAATGTACTTCGTATATTTTTAGAAATAGTATACTATAACATACAGCAGAATGTATATCTTTTCTGCGAAAGAGTTCTGATGATGTTTACTGTCAGCTGATTGGTCTGTATGAAATGCTTGCTCATCATTGTCCCCAGTAAGGCGTCCCTCTCTCTCTCTCTCTCTCTCTCTCTCTCCCCTTGAAAGGGGGATGGTACACAAATCGACCAACGGAGCTACTAAACCACAGTTTTTCTTCTCTCATTCTCAAGTCAAATGCAGCAGTCCAATCTTAAAAAGCAGATAGTTTTCACGTCACAACATTATATTTAAGATTATTTAAATAATATTGCAACAAGGTCCCTAAAGCCCCTCAGAAAACATCTGCCGTTGCCTTGTTGACACCTCACATTTGGGAGGCAGTGGAAATGCATTTCTCAGATATTCTGTTGAAATGAATAGTAGGTTGCATGCGCACCACAGTACATGCAAATGCCTTGTGTGATTCTGCAGGGATTTGGTTGAAGACATGCAACAATTCACTAAAAAACTATATTTTAATGGTAAGATTTTTTATTATTTTTTTAATGATAAGAAACAAACAATCAAGACCCTTATTTCATTATTTGGGTCAGAGAGAGGGTGGAAAATAGTTCAGTGGATGTCAAGGGAAAAAGTATGTGGTCCCTTTAAGGCACACCAAAGATGGATTGTATGGTGAATATAAGGTATGAGAATAAAGCTAGGCTGAGTCTCTGTGGCAGCCCAACAGATTCGACTAACAAAAAACACACACAAACTGAGGTTTGGATTGGAAATACCTCACAGAATACAGAATTCCTGCTGGATAGCTTAATTCATCTAAAGCATATGTTATATGTATATGTTATAGTGTATATATGGTATGATTGACTGGACCATTACATTTAAATATTTGCAAATATGCATTGTTCTGAGCACTCGCACATCTTGAGGTTTATAATCTGGGGTTTCATCAAAGATTGCATAACCTAATCCTTTAACTGTTTGCTGCAAGGGTGACAGATGACTGATTTCCTCAGGAGAAGGAAGGATTTTAACGCTTATCCTTATGGAAGTGGATTAGGGTGTCTGACAGATAGATATAAAAACATTTTTTTGACGTCTTGGTTTATTTATGTGAGTCTGGGATAAGGCCAGCTTATTTAGATTTCAAATCAGTTTCTTTGAAGGTGACTCTTTTGTGTGTGGGTTTAAGGGGTCATGAACTGCCTTTGTTTTTTTGTACTGTTTTCTGATGTCCATCCAAGGTTCTCAAGATTTTTACATAAAAAAATACATTGTCTAGAGGTAATAGGCTATTTTCTGTCCTGTTTTGACCCCCCCCCATCAGAACACTCCCTTTGAATAGGTGATTGTAGACTCAGAAGTAAACGCCCACTGCTATGATTGGCTAACAGTTGTGTATGTTTGACAGCCTACATCCTACACAGATGGACACTGCTGTTTTTTAGGTTAAAAACGTACAAATACTCAGTACATATCAAATGATCTGTAATAACATACAAAGCAATAGTGACCACGTAATAAAAACAGTTACTGTCTGATGTAGTCGGCACAGCATCATCTTTTAGTTTCAATCTTTCTGAAAATCTTGCATGGAATTGTGCCTAGTTTGTAAACGAATCCGTGGTAAAATGAAGTGAACAAACAACTTGGCTCAGATTTCTTACAGGTGCGATCTGGAACTAGTTAATTCACTCTTTCCTAATGTTGGGATCAGAAGGAAGGTAATGCAAAGACTGTTTTTCCACAACTTGGCACTACACAGCATTTTGTTGTCTTTAGAGTGATCTTAATCGTTTGGTTTCTGCGTAGACCTGCATTTGCCTCTCTCGTCATATACACTACATGTGTGAATTGGTGGGCAAGGGTAAACAGGCAGTGATGTAGAAGCAGGTGTTGATCTTATGCGGAGGCGGTGTTTAGCCACACTATTACATCATAGAGTGGCACATTCCACAGTCGTTTTGGCAGATTGGCTTCAGTATAAGCTGTTTTTAGACTAACAAGAAAGTTTTGAGTTCTGAAACTTACAGGATGTTTTTATAGAAATTTGATTTCTCAGTTTGTTACCCCTTTAACAAAAATCCACAAAACTATACACAGAAATTATTTTACACTGAAAAGAAGATTTCATTTACCCAAAAGATTAAAGCAGAAAATAAAGTGTATTTAATAATCAAATATTTGATTATTTAATTATTTTGGTACATCAGTACAAAACCCTGTTTAAATTTCAACATCAATGACAAATTGTGTGTCTCTGTAAAAATTGATTATTGGATTATTTGGAGGCTTTGGGACTTATTAAAGTGTTGTTGTGCCAACATTTTTATGTAGTTGTTTTTAATGACTTACAATGGTTATGCCATAGACTACCTCAGCAACCCTTGTAACCCATTTTTTTAAACCGGCAGAGAGTGAGTTTAGTGAGAGGATATTCAATGTAATATAATGCCAGTGGGTGATGAGAAAAATGCTTAGTAAAGTTTTTTTTTTTCTTCAGTTTTTCAAACCGTGGTTTGGGGTTTTGAGTAAATGATTTTCTCATTGAGTAGTACAAAATTCATAAGCACAGAATTATTTCCTGTGGTTCTGCTGGTTTGAAAGCCATGGAAGCATAGTCTCTCTCAAACCATGATTGTGCCTGAAAATGCCTATAAACACTTATTATTGGGTTTTTAGGAAACACATAAATCAACTTCTCTGTTCACTTGTAGTCCTTGTGTCAGTACTTTTGTGACAGCCATATGATATAATAAACTCTAAGAAACAGTAAAAGTGATGGAAACATTGGGAAATGGAACAGTTAAGAAATTTGAAGAGGGCTATAGTGAGAAGAAGGACAGTATTTGTATATTGATGCCTGTCAGGAGTGTACTTCTGTGTAAATACATCAGCAAATGTCATCAATGGTACTGTACAAACACAACAGATGCACTTGTTTTGTTAATTTGGTGGTGAGGGCAAGTGACTTGTCATTCAAAGAAATACAGCACTGTGTTTTTAGTTTTAAATGTCAGATGGTATGATTTGGCGATGGGCTGGACATATTGAATATGACACATGATGGTGTGTCATGCAGCGCCGTGTCCCGCAGTGGGTGACTCTCTTGGTCGAATTCTATTTTTGTGTGTGCGACAGACTTAGCAGACACACAGCGCTCTCAGACAGCTGAAGCCTGGCAGGAACCTTTGTTCCCTTCTTCTGGCTCTGTGGTTCCCATGGGGCTAATGTTTCTGACACAGTCAAGGCCTTCATATGACCAACAGGATCTTCAAAACATTATGAGAGCTCAGGTTACCCAGTGCCAACAAGAGTTGAGTTTGGACCAGTTTCTCAGTCTGAATATGATGAATACGTTGCACTCATGACCAGTCTGGGTTTTTTCCTATTCCGCTGAGCGTTCTTCAAAGGAAAATTGACTCTATTTAATATTTATCTGTACAAATGTATAGCCCTTAACAAAACATAAAAATCTGTCTTTCAGACTGTTCAGCTTTTTGTCAGTATTCAGTTTTCTCCTTGTCATTAATTGTTCTTTATGTGCTATATTTCTAGATATTGACATGAAGAAGGACATAGAGGTGCTGATAGCAGAGGAACGTGCTGAGATCATCTCTAAATATAATAAGGTAAATTATGCCATTTACCCTTTGCATTTAAACTTTGTTCAGATATATATTGAAATAGTACAGATACTGTGATAGTTACTGTAACTTATTCAAGTTTGCCTATTTCCTTTGATGTATACATTCAGTTAATGACTTACTAATAAAAACGTCTTTGTGCTTGTTAAGTTCATTTTGGATTTGAGTGAAATATATATTCAATTCATCATTATTAAAGTAAGGACAAGTCTATCTGATCAAATGAAGTTAACCTTGATCAAAAACAGCAAATCTATTGGTTGTGAACACGTAGTGTAACATGGAAGCAACAAGGAAGCTGACTGGCCAATGCCATGTCATGCTCATGTCTGATAGAAGCAGGTGTGTCTGATTATCAGTGTGCGGAGGTCCTTTGTTTATGAAGTGCATACACTGCTCCTTTTTAAGCTGGTGCTGCTGGTTGTGAAACCGATGGAGAAAGATTGGTAAACCTGCACTGATGTAATCATCAAGTTTGGATTAATTTGCATGCCGAGTTCATTCATTCAAGAACACCTGGGAAAAGCCACAATGTTTTCATCAACTTTGAGACGCTACTGGTAGGACTATGAATGTTTATATATATATTTTTGATAAGTGATCTGTGAGCATACTAGCAAGTTTGTAGTCAATGTCCATGATTATGTCACTGCTGTGTTTTGTCTTTGCTTATATATATATAATTATATTTATATATGGTTTGTGTTTCCTGTATGGTTATTAAGCTAAATGATCTGAATGGAGCACTGAATTTATGCAAAGAAGATCAAGTTATTGTTATATATATATATATATATAACCATCTAAAAAGTTATAAGAAATGAATACTTATATTCAGCAAGGATGAAATTGCTCAAAAGTGACCGTAAAGACATGTATAATGTTACAAAAGATTCATATTCCAAATAAATACAAGTGTGTTCAACATGGATAATAGTAAGGAATGTTTATATTATATTAAAATTATTTCTGAAGAATCATGTAACACTGAAGTGATGACTGTTGAAAATTTAGTTTTGAAAATTCAGTATTAAAATAGAAAACTAAATTTTCTATAATTATTAAATTGTAATAATATTAAACAATATTATTGTTTTACTGATTTTTGATTGAATAAATGCAGCCTTGGTGAGCATAAAAGGCTTTAATTAAAAAAAAAAAATTGTCACAACTTTTGAACGGTAGTGTACATAATGCTGATCATTAGCCTATTTTTATCATTAACGGGAAATATTTCTTGTATGTTGCTGTATTACAGTTTGGCATTTCATTAATTAAATTTTTAATTAGCAATCAATCATCCCACACCTGCAGGTAATAGATAGGTGTGTAGGAAAAAAGACCAAAAAAGTGGTTGAAGATGCCTGATGAAGGTCATGAGACTGAAACATTTTCAGTAAATTATTTTGGTACTTTTGCAAGTATTGGGATTTTCAAGTGTGCAGGATTTTCTTTTGTTTCATAGTTTATTAATTTTAAATTTTGTGGATGGTTATTTTACATTGGGTTGTCTACATCTGGTTGTTCACATGTGCTGTGGCCTTTGTGGTTGAGTCAGGTCGGTTTTATTTGTATGGGGCTTTTTCGTAATACGTATTGTGGCAAGGAAAAACTCCCTAAGATATGTAAAGAGGGGAAAAATAGGGAGGAACCACACTCGGATGTTAAAGGCGATTTTATGTGCTAGGGCAGCAGACAGGATTTTTGAACCAACAAAGTGTTTGTGGAGTAAATGACCACCATGGTGATCAGTTTGACCATGGCACATCATGACATTCTCTTACAGACTCATTTGAAATTGGGAAATACTGGGACTGTAATCCTCGGCTGTCCGTCATGAATCACTGCTTCCTTTCCACTCTTCTCTCCACCATGGGGTTGAGAAGGGGGCAGGAGAGCAGCAGCCGTCCCCCTCAGGGAATCGGTGCACACCAACTGGAAAAGCTTTTAAACATCAGCTATACTGACGGTGCAAATTCTGATGAATAAGTGCAGAGCATTAAAATGTTCTCTGCTCATAAGTCAAAATTGCAACTATATGTCAATGGATGTATGACAGGAGTTGGGACACATTTGTTTGCATTTTGTAATTTCACTAGAATGGTTAGCAGGCCACAGAAAAGTGAAAGGGTAATGCGGTGAGCGACGTGCTAGAGAAAATATTGCTGCTGACGCTTTCCATAACTGCATCAATGTCACAGTTCTGTTAGTTTGGACTCGTCAGTTTGCTTTTCCCATTGTCATGGTTATTGATTTGATTTCGTCATTGGGTTCAGCTGTGTCTTATTAATGATCCTTGTTTGGTCTGTCTATTTAAATTGGTGTCTGTGCGCAGGGGCGTAGATCACGCGGGGGACGTGTCCTCCCCCCACTTTTAATATCACGTAAAATTGAAATTTTAATATCACGTAAAAAGATGCTCTGGATCGGCGTATACGACAGTGTGTTCCAGTTCCTGCCAATATCCAGCAACTTCGCACAGCCATTGAAGAGGAGTGGACCAACATTCCACAGGCCACAATCAACAACCTGATCAACTCTATGCGAAGGAGATGTGTTGCACTGCGTGAGGCAAATGGTGGTCACACCAGATACTGACTGGTTTTCGGACACCCCCGGACCCCCCAATACAGTAAAACAGTACATTTTAGAGTGGCCTTTTATTGTAGCCAGCCTAAGGCACACCTGTGCAATAAACATGCTGTCTAATCAGCATCTTGATATGCCACACCTGTGAGGCAAAGGAGAAGTGCTCACTAACACAGATTTAGACAGATTTGTGAACAATATTTGAGAGAAATAGGCCTTTTGTGTACATAGAAAAAGTCTTAGATCTTTGAGTTCAGCTCATGAAAAATGGGGGCAAAAACAAAAGTGTTGCGTTTATAATTTTGTTCAGTGTTAATTGAACAGTATAAATTTGCACAGAACTGCCATTTATAACGCACTTCTCCTTGACAGTTGTAAATGCTTCCTGTATCACGATACATCACTGGTCTGGGATAGGGACAAAATCAGTCGTGGCAAAAAAGTGATGGGGACATTCATCCAGGTCACAAAAGTACACACTGATGATGTGGATATTCAGTGACATTTAATTTGTTTTCATTAAGAAAAACTGTGATGCATTCATATATGATATTTATTTGTTTAATTCATCTTTTTTTAGTTGAGAAGAACCTGCAACTTGCCTAAGTGTATTACATAACTTTTTTTGGGGGGGTGGGAAATCTGTCAACCACCTAATAAATGCAGGATTTTATTTGGCTGACAGTGTCAAACATAGTTTAACTGCCTATTTTAATGATTGATTTACTGCTTCCATAATCATTAGAAAATGTACCAACAAATAATTTAATAGGTAACACTTTAGTATTTAGACCAATTGTCATTATTAACTAGTTGCTTATTAGCATGCCTATTATTAACATATTGGCTGTTTATTAGTACTTATAAAGCACATATTCTGCATGACCATATTCTACATATCAATACCTAAACTTAACCAACTACTTTACTAACTATTAATAAGCAGCAAATTAGGAGTTTGAGGCAAAAGTTGCAGTTCTGATTCAGAATCTGCTGGATTTAAAGGTGCTTAAAAGTTGCCTGGAACTGGATGATTTGTTTCACATTTGATAAACTCTACACTGTTTGTGTTTAGATGAGTCAAATGAAGTATGCGCTTGTGTATATTTCAGGGTAGAGATGCAGGAGTTCAGATCGATCCTTGGGAGGATGCAGACTACAGCATATACAGAGTCACAGATCGCTTTGGATTTCTTCAGTAAGTCCTGGTTAAAACCCAACACTTGGTTTCCATATTGGCAGGTGGAGGATGCATTTGTTGCTTTCAAAGCCCTGTAAAACTACTTTTATTTTGTCTGAAACAAAACCGTCAGTCATAATGGCTGACTTTTTTCATTTTGACTTTTACAATTATTTTTATTTTTTATAATTTATCAACATGCATTGTGTATCAGCACATTTAATTATTATATTAAGCAGTCTGATTTTAGAAGTGTGCTATAGCTCTATTTGAACAGAATTGGTGTTCGTTGTCAAGTTTTCTAAGTATTAATTTAAAAAAAAATAAGTTATTCAAGATTCAATAAGATATTCAAGGATGCATTCTTTTAACCAAAATTGACAGTAAAGGCATTTATAAAATCAACAAAAATTCTGTTTCAAATAAATGCTGTTCTGTTCATCAGGGTTTCTGCAAAAATAAGCAAGTAAGTAAATAAACAAATAAAAAATAAGCAACTGTTTTAAAGACTGATAAGAAGAAATATTCATTTATTTTACAATATATTAAATCTGAAGACTAGAGTAACGGCTGCTGGAAATTCAGCTTTGCTGTCAGAGGAATTACATTTTAAAATCTATTCAAATAGAAAACAGTGATTGTAAATTGCAGTGGTTTTTTTTTCTTTTTTTTTTTTTTTCCTGTATT
>NW_015664681.1:687084-691054 GCF_001515625.1 Sinocyclocheilus rhinocerous
TTTTTGATCAGATGCAGCCCTAGTGAGCGTAAGAGATCAAACCTTTGAATTGTAGCATACATTATGATTTTAAATCTGTCTGAATCAAACAACAACCTCTGTACAAATTGCAATTGCCTACTGTTTTTTTGGCTATCCCAGGGTATAAACGTAATCCCAGCCAGACAGCAATGTTTGTGATGGTATACTAGTATTGTATAGTTTTGTAACCCTATTTGTTTTTCCCACAGTGAAGAAGAATTACCCACACCCAGTGCGCTTGAAGAGAAGGTATACACACACAAATTAAGCATATAAATATACTATACAGGTGATATGTATTCAAACAGCATGTGAATATACTATTCAAACAGCGTTTTTTTTTTTTTTTTTTTTGCGTACACAACTAGCACACAAAAGATAACACACAGGATCACAGAATGAATAAGTAGCAGTGTGGAGGCTCTTTTGTAAACCGGCTTACGGTGACCTTCAGACATGAGCGTTTAGTACACAAGATTGTGTGGCAGACACAGCTGGGCTGTCTGGAGGTGTGCTCTCATGTGACGTATTCACAGCGTGGAGGTGGCTGATGCATTTCCCAGCTGACATTTGTGCAGTCGTGTTGTGGCACGTAAAGGTTAAAGACTAGGGGTGGAAAGAGTGAAAGCGGTCCTCAGAACAGATGTTAATGGCAGCAGGGTGATCTGAATGCCTGTTCTGCATCTAATCTCAGAGTACTTATACAAATGAGGAAAGAAATATTGCTTCCTTAGACAAAAACACAAGAGGGTTGTTTGTGCCATGTAGCAGATATTTATACTCATACCTGTCTGTTAATGGACTCTGAGGATTAGAAGCATGTATGTTATGCACCGTATACCACTGATGACACATTCTTTCAGCTTTTTTTTTTATTATTTAATTCTTTTAAAAGTAAATAATTGAAATCCTATGAAGATGTGAGAACTACACTACCATTTAAAAGTTTGGATTTAAGATGTTGAATGTCTTTGAAAGAAGTCACTTATGCTCAGTGCTCACCAAGGCCGCATTTATTTGAAAACCGTAATATTTTGAAATGTTAAAACTGTTTGATTTTAATATATTTTCAAATGCAACTTATTTTTGTGATGCTAAGCTGAAATTTCAGCAGCCATTACTCCAATCTTCAGTGTCACTTGATCCTTCATATATGTTAATTTGCTGCTCAAGAGACTCTTCTTCTTCTTCTTCTTCTTCTTCTTCTTCTTCTTCTTCTTCTTCTTCTTCTTCTTCTTCTTCTTCTTCTTCTTCTTCTTCTTCTTCTTCTTCTTCTTCTTCTTCTTCTTCTTCTTCTTCTTCTTCTTCTTCTTCTTCTTCTTCTTCTTCTTCTTGGATAAAAAAAGCACAATTATTAAATAAGATACGGTTATTTTTATTATTATTGATGTTTTTGGGTGATGATTGGTGTATGATTATTTTGTGTTGACTGAAAAGTAATGAAAATTAAACAGAAAATTAACTTTTTAATCAAATCTATTTTTTTTGTTTTGTTTTTGCAAATCATAATTCATCAGATTTCATTGTTTTTCCCTGTACAGCAAAAACAGGTGGAGATTGAGAGGGTGCAGAAATGGTTGAAAATGCTGAAGAACTGGAGCAAGTACAGGAACAGTGACCGGGTGAGCTTCACCTCAAGAGGTTGTGATCATTTCTCTGAAAATCAGAGAGAGCACTGTGATGTAGCTCCATGGAGAACCAGAGTGATGCTTAAAACACACACACACACACTTGTTCTTACTCCTGGTGTCTTTGTGCAGATGATTAAGAGGGTGTATAAAGGCGTCCCACTACAGCTGAGAGGACAGGCCTGGGCCCTGCTACTGGATGTTGAGAAAGTCAAGAGTGACAATGCAGGAAAATATGAGGTACAACATTAAAAACATGCGTGCATACACATTCACACACAGTAACTCGGCAGATTTAGCTGTGACCTACGGACACTACGTAGCCGCAAGTCTCTGCTGGCCTAAAGCCGGGTGTTTGGTTAGAGTGGGATTACTGAAGTGGTGTTGTGGTAGAGCTATTTCAAAGGGATTAGTGTGATCTGAAAACAGACAGATGGCTGATAGAAGGCATGGAAAGAGATGGAAGAGAACAAAACAAGAAAAACAAACCTTCAGAGCTGCTGAGATTTTACAACAAGCAAGAAGTATTATAGTTTCCAAGGTAACTGTTCTTTACCTGTGTCATGTTTGGTGGTTAGTTTTTCCGTGTATATATTGCTGTGGGTTTGAATTATGAGTTTGTTGGTTATTGTCACTATTTATGGTGTTCTTAGTATATATTTCACATTATTAGTTTAACTATTTATTTTATCAAATAAATGCAGCTGTGGTGAACATACAAGACTTTTGAAAACGTTAAAACTGACCCAAAACTTTGAACGGTAGTGTGTATATCATGAGCAGAATTTTTTTTATATAAGAGAATAAAAGTAGTTACAGTATGTGATAAATGAGATGTATTAGTCAGCTGTTCATTTTGACAAAATAAACCACTCAGTATTGTAGGTATAATATCACATAATTAAATCTAGAAATGGTTGTCTTCTAACGTCATCTTGTACTGCATGGTAACTTATCAACACTGAATCTATTTTTGATGAAGCCATTTGTTTGATTGACAGAGAATGAAGGAGCAAGCCCAGCTGTACTCTCCAGAAATCAAACAGATTGACCTTGATATCAACAGGACCTTTCGAGAACACATCATGTTCATGGATCGATTTGGTGTAAAGTAAGTAACACATGAACACATTAAAATAATTTGATTATATGCCTTAAGGCATACATTTAGTAAGGTTAAAAAAACTGCCCTTGTAGGTTAAAAATGTCTCTGGAAATCAATTTAAGGGAAATGATCTCTTAACTGAAATGTGTATATTTGTTTAGGTGTAGGATTAATTTTCTGTTTTTATCCTGGCTTTACAAATCCTGCAAAGTGTCCTCCTTTTTGGTGATATGGCCTCTTTAGACATGTCTAATTGAAGGCTAAGCTCCTAAATTAGAAATTTATTGAGGCAAAAGTCATAGTTAATAGTTAGTTAATAGTGAGAATTTGTCCCCAAACTAAAGTGTGGCCGATATGCACCTAAAATACAGACACATTTACAGAACAGGGACATGTACAGTGCATGTTTATTGCGAAATGAATGCACAAATTTGCTCAAACATCTCTCGTATTGGCTATTTATGTGCTTTATGAAAGTGCCAGAGTGTATGTTCATCAACATCTCAGTCTCTCTTCGCCACTTCTGCAGACAATCTCTGGAGCTGATTTCTGCATTTTGAGAGCTTGTTCCCCAAGCAGGCCAGAAAAGGGAGTGATGTCACTGTGGGTTTAATGGATTGCAGGCCTTAGAGAGCCAAGTGGAAAGTCTCGCTCATCTGAAGGGTGTCATTAATGCTCACACATGAAGGGAGGGCCTCAACTTTAATTTGAGGAGCGAATGCATCTTTGTGGAAAAAATATGGATGTTTGGTTCATGTGTTGTTGATGTGTGTTTGTTTCATTGTGCACTTTCAGTAAAAGACAGAGTTTGAGTCTGACAACACTTTTCTTCTCTTCACAGGCAGCAGTCTTTGTTCCATGTGCTCTCTGCGTACTCTGTTTACAATACGGTAAGTGTGCGATCACATCTATGCTTAATAAAGAGATGTTACATAATCGCTGACTTTGTCTGTTCTTGTCCACAGGAAGTGAGTTACTGCCAGGGCATGAGTCAGATTGCTGCCATACTGTTAATGTTCATGAATGAAGAAGATGCATTCTGGGCTTTGTCCCAGCTCTTAACCAATCAGAAACATGCCATGCATGGTGAGTCCTCCTCATTTATTCTGCTCTTGGCTAAGAATTTTAATGTTGATTTAATTTTTTTTTTAAACGGATAAGGCTATATATATATATATATATATATATATATATATAATATAAAGTCATATGCCTA
>NW_015664681.1:691077-692405 GCF_001515625.1 Sinocyclocheilus rhinocerous
GCTATATATATATATATATATATATATATATATATATATATATGACATGACACACTTCCATTCAAACGTTTTGGGCCAGTGTTCTTTAATGTTAAAAAAAGTCCTAAGCTATGGTCAATTTGATTAAAAATACAGTTAAATGGTTATATTGTGAAATATTGTTACAATTTTAAATTGTAACAAAAAACTATTTTTGTAAAACTGTTTTCTTTCGTAATAAGTTTTAAAATGTATAGTTTATTTCTGTAATAGCAAAGCTACATTTTTTGCATCATTACTCCAGTATTGAGTGTCACATGATTCTTCAGAAATCATTCTAATATGCTGATTTCCTACTCAAGAACCATTTCTTCTTATTATAAAAGATGATAACATTTGTGCTGTTTAATATTTTTGTGGAAACCATGCTACCTTTTTTTTTTCTTTTTTTTTTTCTGGAGACTTTGCTGAATATAATTTTTAAAAGAACAGGGTTTATTTGAAATAGAACTCTTTTGTAACATTATGAATGCTTTTACTGTCAATTTAATAAAGTATTAATTTCTTTAAAGTCTTACTGACCCCAACATTTTGAATGGTAGTGTACATAACACTTGCTAATTTAACAGAGGTTATTATCGTAGGTCTAGTACTGGGAAACACGTGACATTTTTATCATGCCTTCACATTTGCAACCCATCACAGGATTCTTTGTTCCTGGATTTCCCAAACTTCAGCGTTTCCAAAACCACCACGACCAGATTCTCTCCAAACTTGTTTAATATTTTTGTGGAAACCATGCTACCTTTTTTTTTTTCTTTTTTTTTTTTCTGGAGACTTTGCTGAATATAATTTTTAAAAGAACAGGGTTTATTTGAAATAGAACTCTTTTGTAACATTATGAATGCTTTTACTGTCAATTTAATAAAGTATTAATTTCTTTAAAGTCTTACTGACCCCAACATTTTGAATGGTAGTGTACATAACACTTGCTAATTTAACAGAGGTTATTATCGTAGGTCTAGTACTGGGAAACACGTGACATTTTTATCATGCCTTCACATTTGCAACCCATCACAGGATTCTTTGTTCCTGGATTTCCCAAACTTCAGCGTTTCCAAAACCACCACGACCAGATTCTCTCCAAACTTTTACCCAAACTAAAGAAGCATTTGGTAAGATTGTTGTGGCGCACACAAGAGTACAAAATGAGCCCAGAACCTATAAGATTATTTAAGTTACAGTAAATATAGCTATTAACTTCATTCACTTAACATGATACTGTATCTAATGCTGGGTTTCTTCCCTTCTCTTTTTTTTTTTTTTTTTTTTTTTTTTTTTTTTTTTTT
>NW_015664681.1:692643-694049 GCF_001515625.1 Sinocyclocheilus rhinocerous
TTTTGTTGTTTTTTTTTTTTTTTTTTTAATCGTTTTTTTTTTTTTTTTTTTTTTTTGTCTGTTTATATGCACTCTCATCAGGATAAGGAGCAGATGTCCAGTGGGATTTACAGCACTAAATGGTTCCTCCAGTGTTTTATTGACAGGGTAAGTGTTTGATCTGAGCAGATGCATTGTAACCAAACTGACAATGGTGTTATGTAAGCGGTGATTAGTAGATAAGTGTACATGCTCAATCATATGCTAAGCTTAGATCTCAAAAGCCAAGGAAATGATGCATCAACTGTGTGTGTATATTATAGTGTTGGTTCAGGTCACTGCAGACAGTCCTAAAAGTGGTGATTCATTTGGCTCTCTTTGAATGTAACTGAGTCAGCTGTTTTGATGGTAACTGTGATTTTATGTTCAACCATCGTGGGATGGAAACACTTCTGGATCTGCTCAAGTGAGAGGTGTTTATATGAAGAGATGCTGGCAGTGAGATCTGCTCAGACTTGCTCAGCTAAAAACTGAGGTGTTAAGTGGACATTCAGGTTTATACAGGCAGAGATTTTGACTCATTGTAGATGTGGACAGAGAAGGAGGAACTGGGATTGAATGTCAACAGCAAAGCATTGATAATTAGTTAATACAAATGATTATGTGTAGATGCAGAGAAGTCAGGGACACCTCTGAGGAAAGAAACTGCTGATCTGTAGAATCATATATAGCAAATGATCTTGAAATTGTGCGCAGCTGACTGGTATCAGATCTCCGCCTTGTAAACACCCCCTAATTAATATCATTACCATATAAAAGAGCAAAACTTAAAAAAAAAAAAAACATTATTGAAAAAAAAAATTGGAGATGCGTTTGCATTTATTTTTTTTATTTTATGCATTCGTAGTAAATCAAGACTTTGCAAGTTCTCTTGTAAAATAAAATTATAAAAAAAAAACATGGAATAAACTGTGTACAGAAAGCGAATAAAGAACTCTCAACATTAGGCTACTAAAAAGGTCAGTTTAATCTTGCAAAAACTCCCGTTAATAAAAAATCTGACTACACTGCACAATTAATCTCTTACACTGCATCTTTGTTGTTTATAATGAATTCGGTGCTTGCACGTACACCGCTTTTATTATTATTATTGCAGCTTAGATGTTCAAATAACTGCAGTACTCCGACTTTGCCACAAGGAAAAGTGCGTACGCCTGCTCAGACCCTGACGTGGCGGTAAGTACTTTTCCACGTCAAAGATCGTTTTTATACATATGAACGTTGCCGTGGATTTTAGCGTACGCACTCTAAGATCAAATCTGTGCGTACGCACATTTTATAAATGAGGCCCATAATCTTCAAGCTTTGTGTTCATTGGATGTTTCCTCTTGTACAGGACTTTTAGAAAATAAACTCTTAAAAAAACT
>NW_015664681.1:694067-716584 GCF_001515625.1 Sinocyclocheilus rhinocerous
GCAAATGATCTTGAAATTGTGCGCAGCTGACTGGTGTCAGATCTCCGCCTTGTAAACGCCCCCTAATTAATATCATTACCATATAAAAGAGCACACACCAATATCTGAATTTCTATGCTTGAGAATGATGAGCACAAATTAAAAAAAAAACTTTACTGTGTCTGAAATTTAGGTCCTGCTGGCGGAGGTAGAGGTTCCTGTGGGACACTTTTTTTATTTTTTTATTTAATAATGTGTAATTTATTCTGTGTGGTTATCTTTTTTCTATTGACTCATCAAAATGACTACTTCTAGAAATAATAATAATAATAATAATAATAATAATAATAATAATAATAATAATAATAATAATAATAATAATAATAATAATAATAATAATAATAATAATAATAATAATAATAATAATAATAATAATAACAGTAATGATAAAACAATTAGGTTTCCAAAAGTAAGAATTAGGAATAGGAATTCAAGTAAAATTTTCAGTCATCTTATAAAAAGTGAGCCATCCTACTTTTAAAATCAATTGCTATGGCAACTAATATTTTTTTTAGTATCACGAAATTCTTGCAAAACTTTAAAAAACATTATTGAAAGAAAAATTGGACGTTTCATATCATAATAAAATAAATTATTACACGATTATGGTCTCCGGTCCTCTTAAAAAAACTATTTTTTTTTTCACACTATCACTAGTTTATTTAAATGGACTAGATATATAGCTCATCCAAAAATGAAAACTGTTATTTAGTTATTATATGAAAATGCTTTAATTAGCAAATTATGTACGTATACATGTCCACTGGCTCAAAATCATTCAAAATGACATCACACATAGTAATATAATTACATATGTTGAATCTTTTTATTTCATAATATATAATATAAACTGAAATTATTTAGGTTTACTTGACCTATTTTTAGATCATCATCAGAAGTAAATGCATAATTGATCTTTTTATAATAGATACTCATATTGTAATAGTAAAGGTCTAGGTTAAGGGTTAAACATTAAAATCTATAAAAAAATAGTAAAAAGTGATAGATTTATGGGGACATGATGCTGCCCAAAAATAAAGCAGCACCCTAAAATAGAGTTAAACAAGCACACTCAGATGAACACACTTTTGCCTTGTCCAAATACCCACACTTGCGGTCTTGGCCACTTGAGAGCACGTGCGCGCGACAGGAAGTGAGACTTTGCCGAGATCTTGTGAGAGGTCACGGAAACCTTTCCAATGTATGTCAAATATTAATAATAATTAGATATTACATATAATTTGGTAGTAAAACAAAGAGTTGCATGTTTTATTGGTGCAAATGATAATTGTTTTGTACAACATTTGCAACTTCTTTTTATCACTAGAAGCACCACAAAATTAAATTGTCATCTGTTATAGGGACTACTGAACAGACATTTAGAAGTTGATTTTAAAATGCAAAGTATTGAAAATAAAAATAAAGCTCTGTAAACATTTGCCTTTTTATAACACTATAAGTGTGTCCCATCAGGTAATGAAAACACTTCACCAAATACAGGAAATACGTCATAGAAGTAGTCAAGTGGTCAAGTGCAAAGACCGCAAGTGTGGGTATTTGGACAAGGCATTTGGTTACATTAGGAAAAATGTTTAGGTACAGTGACCATAATTAATGGGCGCCAAACAGATTGTTATTGGTCAATGTTTGGCACAGTGCACCACTTTCCTAAGTTTCTAATCGCTAGTTTCTGACATCCAACTTATTTTAGTAGCCCTAAATTTGACCAAAAAAAACTAGGTTCAGAACAGACCCATGATATACTGTACGTAACATGGTCTCATTTGAAAATGGCTAATAAGCAGCCACATTAAAACACTATAAAGCATGGCAATGTAGATTGAGGTTGGTGGACTTTGTGAAGAGGAATTAGGCTTTAAGAAACTGACAGAAAGCGGCTGAAGTGCTTCTTCCTCTTTCTTTGTCAGGGCCTCATGATAGAGGGAGCAGTGTGCAATTAGCAGGCAGACAAGGGTGTTTCAATGTTTACTCTCCGTATACACACAATCCTGTGGGTTTGCTGGAAGAGGAAAGAGAGCAGACACTGTCAGCGCTGCAGAATCCAGTACAGCTCGGTTTCAGAGCTGTGCTTGTGGACTGGCAGCTTGCTGAGGCAGATTAGATTTAGACCAGCAGAGGCCTCAGTTTAAAATGAAATATTCTACACATTTATGTTTTCCATTATGCTATGAGGACCTTTGTGCAGAAATGTCGGTCTTAGATTATCTACAAAGTTGTTACTATTTTCAGACCCCATTCACTTTGACCTTACGTCTGTGGGACATCTTCATCCTTGAGGGTGAGAAAGTTCTGACAGCTATGGCTTACACCATCCTTCAGCTCCATAAAAGTGAGTTCATTTTTTTTTTTTTTAACAATACTGAAATTAACAATATTTTAATCCAAAAATCTATAAAACAAACTCCAGTAACAAACTCATAGTGCATGCTAATACATCTGATTGCCTTCATATAAATTATCAGCACATTATAGAAATCTATTGACTGCAGATTCTTCTGTGAAAAATGGCTAACTGAAGTTAATCATGTTCAGAACGATTGCTTAAGATGTCTCTGGAGGACCTGAGAGAGTTCCTGCAGGAGAAGATTGGAGAGTCCATCTACCTCCACGATGACCTTGTCATAGAGCAGCTTAAAATTTCCATGTCTGAACTTCGCAAAATGAAGCTTGACCTCCCACCACCAGGTTCAGCCGTTTTCTTAATCCTATAGCTTCATGCAGTTAGATACAGTATCATTGTGGTGTTTTTCGAATGCTTTAATCAATTAGGATATGTCACTGAGTCGTTCTATGAAACGGACTCCGTTTGTATCCCTCATATGCATATGACATGACTTAAAAAATATGTATTTGACATTTAATTTCAGTAAGGTTTTTTTCTATTTTTTTTAAGAAATACTTTTATTCAATAAGGACACATTCATATAATGTTACAAAATATTTTAATTTTTAATACATGCTGTTCTTTTGACCTTTCTATTCATCTACACTCTAAAAAATGCTGGGTTAAAAACATCCAAACTTTTCCCGCGGAATTGGGCTACTTTAAAGGTGACATATCATGAAAATCTGACTTTTCCAAGTTTTAAGTGCTATAATCAGGTCCCTGGTGCATCTACCAACCAAGGAAACGTGAAAAAGGCTAACCCAGTAACTTTGTTTTGTGAAGCCTTTTTCTGCAAGCGTCTGAGAAAACCAGCGCGTCTGATTTCGCTCCCTTGGTGACGTGGCAAAGGGATCTCATTATAATATTACCGCCCCTTCCAGAGACTTGTATTACATATTGTAAAAAGGGGCATAATATGTCTCCTTTAACAGGCCGTGGGTTTTTTTTTTTCATGTCCGCGGGTTGAAGTGACCCCAATAACATGATAATTAGCCCAGGAGTGCGAATTTTACCAGGGGAACCCTGCCAAAATACATGTATTTTACCTCCTGGAATGCGATTTTTATTTATTTTTTTATTTATTATTATTTTTTTTTACTGGGGGCCCTCCCTCGAAACGCGATTGGGTTAGTTTTGGGCTAGTTTTGAGTAGAAATTGGGCGGGTTTTGCTGTGAAAACCTGGCAACCCTGAGTGCTGGGTAAATATTGGACCGAACACATGCTTGGTTATTGAATAAAATCCATTTGTTATGCAAAGCAAAAGGCGTTTCCAGTGCGAAACGACCGCTGCCGATGCAGCTAACTGACACCTCGTCCTTACGTTGCATTGCGTAAAACGATAATTTACAGCACAGTAAAGACTTTATAAATTAAATATATATATATATATATAATATTATACACATATGAAAATGTATACAAACCTTTATTTCACTGAAGAAGTGCACCAAATCGGCGGTGGTGCTGAGAACTGCTCTCTCCTGTAGAGGACTCAAAAAGCCTATGCTCTGATTGTAACTCATCAGCTGGGTTGTTTCGTCAGAGACAGGCTCAATCCAGCAGTTGCGTAGAAAAAAATATCAACCCAGCGTTAAAAATGACCCAGCAACTTAGTTACAGAAAACCTACCCAGCACCTGGGTAAAAAATATAAAAAATAACCCAATAAAATGACCCAACAAGCTGAACCCAGCATTTGGGTTAAAAAATAAAAAAAAAACAGCACCTGGGTAAAAATAATAAAAACAACCAAATAAAATGACCCAAGAGGCTAAACCCAGCATTTGTGTAAAAAAAAAAAAAGAACCCCACATTTTTGAGTGTAGGAATCCTGAAAAAAAAAAAGAGAAATTATGGTTTCCCAAAAAAAAAAACAAATTGGCACAACTGTTAATAGTATGCAAGGTTTCTTAAGCACCAAATCAGCAGATTAAAATGATTTCTGAAAAATCATGTGAGACTGGAGTAATGGCTGCTAAAAATTCAGCTTTGCATCACATAAATTACATATTAAAATACTACTTTAAATGTTTTAAAATTATATTAATTCTCAATTTTACTATTATGGTATATTTATCAAATAATTTTGTGAACATGAGAGACTTCTTACATATGTAATTTAAATTAGATTAAATTCTCTTTCTAATGAACATTATTATTATTATTATTATTATTATTATATAACAAGTGTCAAATTAACTGTAGTTACCTTTCTGAAGAGATGAACAAACTATATCAACATCTATTAAAATGCAATTATTTTGCTTGTGATGGAAAAATGCAATTTATTAGCACTTTAGCACATTTGTCTAATAAACTTGTACAGAAATGATTTCTAAAACCCAGTCCAAAGAGCACCTGTTTCATAGAATGACCCAATTATAGTTGCTGTTGATCATTTTAACAGTAAAATTCTCATTTCATTATTCATACTGTATATGAAAACATGCAGTGCTCTATCTACCTCACAGCATAAATGATATATTTTTGGCCACAGCTAATGAGTTCATGTAGGTCACCTACATTTTCAGTCCACTCTCATTCATTATTTCTGTATTCACAGCTAAGCCTGATGAGTTTCCTCGAAAACCTCTGGGCCTGGAGCTGCCCGTTGTTCTAACGCCAGTCAAACGGCCCAAACCGAGCCCTTCAGAAGATACACCCAACAAAGCCCAGCTCATCAAACGGCCACCTGCCTCTCTGCACATCTCTCTACAGCAGGAGTCCATCATGCTGGATGACAGCCCTTCACAGGAAAAGAAGCCTTACAACGATGGAGGGACTGGCAGCATGTCTCCCCTCCCCTCACCGGACCCCGTTCTAGTGCACAGCCAGATTCCCCTCACACCTGACGGAATGATAGGAGCCCCTGAGGACGGCGGGGAATGGCCTCCTCCATACGAACCTCCTGTACCTGAGCTTAATGAGACTCAAAACCAACCGGAGCTGTGCAACCTTACTGCACCTTCAAATGTGGATGAGAAAAAACTTTCACAAGCATCTCAGAACTTGGAGCAGGACACTTCAGAGACAGCAGGGGGCAGTGTGGCGAGTGATTTACCCTCAGACAATTTCGAATCTGTTTCAATGCAGCCTTCTGGCGTTTCCAGTTCTGAAAAGTATGAGGGACAGGTAGGGGATGATGAAAGTCAGAATATGGACAATTTTTCAGAAAGACTCTCACCTAAGATCTCCTCAACAGCCTGTGAGCTGTCACAGTTACCTGCCAAACGAATCCCCACAGTCCATTCAGACCCTCTGTTCCAGCACCCGCCTCATTCCAGCCAACACCTGCCCAAATCAGAGACATTTTAAGCTGCCAACTGACTTTTATTCAAGTGCTTTGCCAGTGATCCTGTGGAGAGCATTATTGATTTTTCAGCATTTGTCTTTTCAGCAACTCAAGTTTGCTCTGGTTGAACTCACTTTGTGATGCATTTGCACAAACATCGCAGCTGGCACATATGACAGAGATAAAAGCTTCATATCAAAAGTGAGCTGGCTCACTGCTTAATACACAACTCGGCATATAGCCAATTGTTTTAAGAACAACTGCCTTCCAACTTTTCTCTCACATTTTCTGGGTTTGTACAGAACTGCCACTCAATTACACCACAACACCGCCGATGTCTTTGCAATTTCTGGGCTCAAATTTAATGAAATGGTGAAAGCTGTAATGAAAAGGTCGGAACCACGCTCTGCAATATGACTGATTTCACTACAGTGATTTTCAACATTCAAAATCAACCCTTCGTTAATATGCTATCCCTAGTAAAAACTTAATATATTTAAAATACATTTATTTCATACTAAGTATAGTTAACATATTTATTGACATATCGCTCGAGACTTACTGATATTAAAATTATAATTAAATTTTATTTGGAGTACTACTTGTGTACAATGCACATTTCTTAATATTAAGCCTAAAATATCACTATTTATGAGGATTGTATGATCTTTGAATAATATCGGTCTTTAAATACATATTCAAAGTGTACCTGAACTATACTTTAGAATATAATAGTTGCACTTTAGCACAATCAAATATACTTCAGTATATCTTTAGTTGGGCTTCGGCACTACTTCTGCACGCTTAAAGTGCATTAAGTACAAAATTAGTTGTTCCAAATTAGTATACTAAAATTATACTGCCGGGTATTTTTTATTAAGTATATAAATATGTAAATGTATTTGTAAGTATACTTGGAATGAAATGTTTTTCAAATACATTTTCGTGTTTTTATTTCTCACTAGGGATGGCTCGACAGAATATTGCAATTATTTGTTAATATCACAAACCACTCCATGTTAAATAATACAGTAGCTTATCCTTTCTGATAAGAAAGTAGAGAGTTATATGCTTGTAGTCTGTGGTAATTTGAATGGTTTGTGATGTGAATTGTTTGTTGATACCAGCTTTATGGTATGATGCCAATTTTGCAGTGTCCACAAGCCAATATTTATTATTCTGATAGAAAACACCACACAATAGTTTAATGGAATGTGCAGCAGTCTGTTAGAGTATGTTCATCTCAAAATGATTTGGCACAGTTTCATTGAGACGGCTGCAGTGTCTTTGCGATTTAACTTCCCAGCTGATGGCAATATTAAACATGGCCTTTAATAAGATTCAGCAATACTTTTCTGGTTGTTTCTAAACACAACTTTCTGTACATTTGGTATTTGTACTTGTTTTTTGTTTGTGTGAACATTTTGTATATTTAGCTTTTCAGAGTATTGTATTTTAGTGCTTATAGGATTTTGTATTTGCAACATAAATGACTTAAATGTCAGATTTGCTTTCTGATGGTCTTATCTAGCATATGCTTGCTTTTTGTAAACGGTCAACTGGTCTTAGAAGGCTGTGCCCAGGAAGTGCTTCAGGTTTACAATTTCAACAGGTTTAACCGATTCAGCTTTGACGCTATATGTGAATTGTTTTGCCAAACCATGTTTCTCGTCATATGTAAACCAGGACAAAAACTACAAAAAATTTTTTTAATCTAAAACAGAATAGCTGGGAATCAGTGAACAAAAGTATTCTAAACATAAATAATTATACATTAATTACATACCAGTTATCTAAGCCCCTTTTTTTCATTGATGGTTTTACATTCTATTACAGTGTGGACTCTGTCAGATGCCTCTGCAATGTCATGTTTATCTGTTTGAAATTCAAAAAAAAAAAGTTCAGTGCAGTATTTGAGTTATGGACCGTGTACATTCCCTTTTAAGGAATTTTGAGAACTCCAACCAAAAGGCTTTGGTTTTATTCCGTCTGTATATAGTAAAATTATGCTATACCTATTTACTTTGTTATTCTATGTTTGAATTAGATTTGCATAAATAGAAGTTTTCTAATCTTCCTTGGAGTGTGTAGAATTATTTCGAAATACACAATACACAACAAATTACGGGAATGCTCCGTGTGACCACAAGAGGGCTCTGTAAATACATCGTTTGTTTAATGATTACAATAGATCCTCGCTGATTCGCCATCATTCACCACGTTTTAGTTCCTTATTCTCAGCAAAAGTTCAACAACATTATAATCCATCTTATTATTCTTCATCTTTATTTTGTAATGGAAAAGTCTTCTAGTGAACAACAGCGTAGGAACAGCAATGGATTAGATTTCCTTCCCATTGAGAACACAGCAGAGATACAACCTTCAGTGAGATTTGCTAGCATCATCAGACTACCTGTAATTTGAGGATCTTTCATGTTTGTTTCCTGCTCGCAGAGGATACTGACAGCATGTGGTGACACAGGTCTGGGTGATGGATGCCACGCCTTGGCAGATTGTGAGTGCCATAGGCCTACATGAGAGGGGCTGACAGAAAGAGCAGATGCAAAAAAAAAAAAAGGATGACATCACTCATCATCATAATTGAGCAGGTATTGATGCGCTCATCTGTGCTGAGTTCTGCAATGCAACACTTCATGCTACAAAGGATATCGGACCACACTCTGATCTATTTAGCCACAGCCAGTATGACTTTCCCTGGCCTTTAACTATGTTTGATCTGAAGAAAAAAAGAAAACTTTATTTTATTTATTTATTTGTATTTTTAGATCGGGTTGAAAGATAGCAGACAAATATATCAAGCAGCAGGACTGGGGGAAAAAAATCTTGTCAATTCATTTTCAGCTTTGATTTTTATCAGCTCCTTTGAACTGAGACAGACAACTCTCAGGGTTTATAACCCTTACAAGCTGAACATTAGCACTCAAACCACACACTTGGAGAAGTTGAGATTTCACATACCTCTCTTTCTCCTCCTGCTTTGTGCCTGAGGTTATCTGTTCAAAGACATGTTTATCGAGACCACTGGTGTTTCAGCATCCAAAATAAGGAAGGCAAGGCAGGCGTCAGTTTTCAAAGGTTAGGTGCCTGAAAGAATTATCTCCAAATGGAGCACCTTTAATCCAAACATACTCAGGGTTTTGCTAAAGGATGCTTCATTCAGACCAAACTGTTATCCAGCCCTCCTCCATGAGCCTTTAATAATAGACTCTTCTGCTAGTGTTTTAGGCATGGTTCAAAACAGAAACTGCTGTAAATATCATCATGCCCACATACTACCTAAAACTTACTTAAACATATAAAAAGATGTATATAAATCTATATAAATACCTTATATATAAATCTATAATAAATACTATATATAATACCTTTATATATATATATATATATATATATATACACACACACACACCTTTATATAAATGCTAATATAAAAAATAAAACTCTAGTAATGCTAGTAGTAGGGTCTTACAATTAATATTTTCACTATATGTTTTTTTATACGATTAACATAATTACAATGTCTAAAATGTTTTGGAGCAGTCCAATTTTACAGATGATGGAAGTTTTGCAAAATTATGTAAAAAATGCAATTTTATTCAAACACATTAAATACCACAAATATATGCAGGCATTTTTATTCATAGTTTAGTAATATAATCAATATGGTGAATTTGATGTAATTACAAAAAGGATGATTTGCATCATTTAAACTCAATTTCTAATCCAAGCATTGAGATTTTTGACGTATTATTAAGTTACATTCATATTCTAAAAAAACGTAATATGTGACCCTGGACCACAAAACCAGTTATAAGTCACATGGGTATATTTGTAGCAATAGCCAGCAATACATTGTGTGGGTCAAAATGATCGATTTTTCTTTTATGCTCCATGAAGATATTTCGTAAATTTCCTACTATAAATATATCAAAACTTAATTTTTGATTAGTAATATGCATTATAATAACAATGCATTAATAACTTGATTTGGACAAATTTAAAGACAATTTTCCCAATATTTTGATTTTTTTGCGCCCTCAGAGTCCAGGGGCCCGTTCTTCGTACGTCGCTAACTCAGTTAGCTGGATTTGATTGTTGATGATTTGGCATGATCTTGGATTCTTTGGTTCTTCGAAGCTCATCCTGGACTTGGTGTCATAGCAACAGGTCCGTAAACTTAAACCTGCTCGGGAGCAGGTTTATTTCATGTAAACAGGATTAGATTGCATCTTTTTAAGTGTAACTGATATTTAAAATCTATCCCAGCCACTGCTACCTTATTACAAGAGTAATATGGTACTACTAATCCGGGGACATCATTTAAAATAATAATAATTTATAAATTAATTTGAAAATAATATTATAATGTTGTGTACGGGCCCCAGATTTTCAAATAGTTGTATCTTGGACAGATATTTTCCTATCCTAACAAACCATACAAAATTGACCCTTATGACTGGTTTTGTGGTCCAGTGTCACATATGGTATCAAACAAGATCAGGGGACATATTTATTCAACAGTATTCAAGTTTATATTACAAGATTATTAGGCTATTATGTATTTTGCCATAAGAGTGTGGATACTTTTTTATAAACTTACATTTTCATAGCCCAAATCATTATGTGGCATAAATTACTCATTATTATAACGAACAGCAGTCTCATGCATCATTACCCTATTAGTAACTTGTTTAAAATAGTGTAACTAACGTCTTTTAAGAGCTTGTCAGTGTAAAGAGAATGAAGGAGCATGCAACACTGTTCAGTGATCATTCTGAGCCCTTCAGGTAAAGCACTGTGACTGTGCGCACATGAAGGTAAAACAGCTCCCTCTATCCATCAGATGAAGACCAGGATGCAACTATGGGATGCAGTCGGACAAGTGCGCTGATGCTGCTGAGGAAAATATTTCAGTTTTCTTCCGTAGATGAGAACACCAAAACAAAAAGGACTTAAGACGAATAAAAATCACTCAACACAAGGATTTGAGATGGCACTTCACGAATATGTTTGCGGTCGTTTTTTTTCGTCTGTGAAACAGACCGAAGAAACAAAAGCGTGCTCGTGAATACCAGCGCGAGAAGAGGCACGAGACAAAACCACAAAACAGCGACGCTTCATTGATGTTTACACAGCTCTATTTGTCTCCAGCTCTCTTTTTTGCAATAAACGAGACTAAACCGTGAAAAACAAATAATTTAACGCGTCCACTGTCCGCTCATCATATAACGAACCTGGAATAAGGATTTGTACAAAACTCTTATAACAGGACTTTAGGATGAAAGCCTCTGTTTATGAAGACATATCGAAAAGGAATTGAGTGCGTACAGTAAGTTTGACGGCTGCCTCACCAAACCCGTCATTGTGTAATAATGTGTGTGTTTTTCCTGTATTGACACTTCTAATAACAGAAATGATGAGCTGCCCCTCTTTTTATACCAAATATTGTTCTGGCTGGACTCAAGTGAGCAGTCAAGATAGACACAAGACAGCGCAGCATCAGCCAACACACAGGTCTCCTATGGTGACACCGGTTAGACATGCCAGTTTTACTGAGAAAAACACGTCTACGGTAAGTATTCGCGATTATTAAAGCAATAATAACTGCCTGTGAAATTTATGACGAATGTAGATTACATGTGGCTGTGTAAATGTCATTTATAATAAATAGCCTCCCCTTCAGTAGCCTAGGCTACTCTGAAGTTTAGAATGTCATTGTTAAAAGATAAGTATATAAAGGAAGGTGTTCAATTGCAAGTCTAAATCTGTTATAATCTGGAAACTATTACCGGTATTGTGAGTGCAAAACATCATTTCAACATCTTTTGGCATTCTAGCTGTACAACATCAACGCTGAAGGGGCACAAGTCTGAATTTTCCACTGAGTGGGTGATGTTGCTGTGATGAGGATGCGCTTTCCTCTGAAGAAGATCCGCAAGCAGTTCAAACTCCTTCTGCTGCTCGTTTTGCTTATGTTTGCCATTGGGTTCACGTATCTTCACATCAACCAAGGCAAAGCCATCAAACTCCACTTCAACTATGGGAAAGGTCAGTATTAATGAAACTGCACTATTGCTATAGCCTTGAATGGAGCATGGAGCATTTCTCTTCAAAGAACAGTAATGCCCACTGAAGCCGTAATAAACATGTCTCCGATAGCTTTAAATGGGATTGTGCACAAAAATCCAATTGCGCAAAGTTGACTGTGAAAATTAGACTATTCTTACATATCAATTGAATCTTTCTATTGGGTTTCAGAAGCAGGTTAATGAGCAAGGCAGTGCAGTAAAATTGAGCTGTCCATTGCTAAAGCCATTGTATGATCTAAATGAGGATTTTTCCTTCAGGTTAAAGTTTAATTATCGCTTATTTCTGCCCAGCTACCTGCTGATTATTCCTAAACTAATTTGTACTCTGGGTTGTACAACCATTAGTACTACAGATAAGACTCAAAGCGGCTCTGTGCAAAGATGATTTTCTTTTATGCTTTTTGAAGAGAAATTAAGTCTAACCCACAGGCACAATTTGATGAATGTCCTTAAAGGTACCAATTCAGTGACAAGAGTTGCCTTCCTTTAATTACTGTCAGGAATAATCACTTGCCACACACAAATCTAGGAGCACAAGTGGCCTTACTGCTGATTATTCCTAAACTAATTTGTACTCTGGGTTGTACAACCATTAGTACTACAGATAAGACTCAAAGTGGCTCTGTGCAAAGATGATTTTCTTTTATGCTTTTTGAAGAGAAATTAAGTCTAACCCACAGGCACAATTTGATGAATGTCCTTAAAGGTACCAATTCAGTGACAAGAGTTGCCTTCCTTTAATTACTGTCAGGAATAATCACTTGCCACACACAAATCTAGGAGCACAAGTGGCCTTTTACACATTTTCCTGTTAAACTTGGTAATATGCGTGTGTGCGTGTTCATAAGAGAGGTTGATGTAAAATGCTTTTTACATGTCCAGAATGTGATTCATACAGTAGATAATATGCATAAAATTAATTTCAATGCTCAGACATTTTCATCTAGCTCATATGTGACTTTTCTTCTCTTGACTGAATAACACTGCCTTAACCTTGAAAAAAAAGTTTTACATTTATAATATACAAAGATGTTTCAACAACAGTATTTAAATGTAAATTCTTCACGCTTCATGTATAGTAATACAGATGTTGATAAATAGTTTGAACTGCACAAGTTATGATATGTTATCAAATAATCAGCACATTCACTAATTAATATACTTAATTAAAAGCTTGATTTTTAACATTTAAACACTTTCTTCTTTTTTTCCCAGACCACACCCATATCCTCTCTAATGCAAAAATACCTCATGTTTGCTCTGAGGAAATTTTTTAACAATTTCTAATTTAGCTTTCTAGTCCAACTAAATTGGATTTCTTAAATCATAGCCTCTCGTTAACTTTTACCTTGAAGTCGTATGTCCTTTGTTATTAGAGGTGAAGTAATTGTTGCAGATTAGGTGATAAACCATGACTGTATTTGAGAGAGGAATAAATTTGTATATTTCTAATTATAGCATAAAGGCTCAAGGCTTTTTCCCCCTTGGTTTTCCACTGATTGAGATTTAAAAATGGAAGCTAGTTGCTGTGAATTCTGTGGCTGAAGTTGACAGGGAGAGAAATTAGAGGTGCAGACTCTTTTAACCCATAGGTTAATGACATTTGTGTTAAGCTCCTCTCAACACACAAGGTAATGCTTATGCAAATGGGTGTTTTGGACAGATGCCACTGTTATCTCAAGTGAGACGTGCTATAGGTGGGAAGTAAGAGGGCTGAGCTCTAAAATCTCTTCACCCCGGCTAGTCATTAGTCAGAGGGGAGGTAATCGTCTTGGAGGACATGTTGATCTCTGTGGACAAAGGTCTTTTGGAGACACACTTGCTGTCACACTGAAATAAAAATGACCAAGCCTGAGTAACGTAATTAGGATATAAGCCAGCTCAACAAGCAGTATTTGCATTGCATTTATACTGTGCATCTTGAATGTGCCTCTTTTCATCAGCGGGAGAGATCCTGCATTTGTGTTTAGGTGACTGAACAGTCCGTTGTCTGTTGACTTGGCTCGGGGCAAGGACACATGGAGCAGGTGGTGGTCCACTCAGCACCAAGACAGGAAGAGCATAAAACATGCAGATTTTGATGAGCATACTGCCAGTCAGAGAATCCAGGCAGAAGCACATTTTGAAATATGAAATCTTTTTTTCAAGATGACAAGTTAGAAGAGACACTCGAAACATTTTCTTTCTTGCAGTTATTCTTAGCTCATTTATTGTCAGTGCTGTGTAGATTACTTACAAATTGTAGTCCATTATTGAATACAAATGACATGATAAAAATGGTAGTAATGTAATCTATTACATTACACATTTTAGGTAATATAGTTTAACTACTTTTTGATTACTTTAAGATTATGTTTGACCTAAGCTGTTTACATTTATTTGATAGGGACAATCTTGACACAAATACAAAGATATATATATTAAATTAACTTAAATTTATGCATTTAGTAGACGCTTTTATCCAAAGCGACTTACAGTGCATTCAGGCTATACATTTTTATCAGTATGTGTATATATATATATATATGAGTAGTTGACAAATAGGCAGTAAAAATGCTTTTTTTTGTAAAATACCTTTTTTGAAAAAGAAATGCATGTATTTATGTAGTGTGAAGTCTGATCTTTGAGAAAATATAAAGGGTCACTAACTTCGTCAATTCTTTCACTTATTTTTTAAACATTTTTATTGAACTGTACCATAAATTTGTCCTATGGTGTGACAGTAAAAATTAAGAAAAAAAAATCTCTTAATAATACATAAATAGCATGAGAGAGATTTATCTCCATTGTTAGACACTTATTTTCATATAGTGCTATTTATTTAATATGAAATTATAATTACCATATTTTTTCCCCCATGACTTGTTGGACAATTTCAAGACAAACTTTGCTGTCAACCGTTCAAAACTGCTGAAAATTATAAAATTTAAAGTTGAGTGATATTTGTATCTGTCCTTTTGCAATACTCAACTGCTTTTTTAAAAGATATTTTAAATAAATAAAAACAAATCTGTGGTTCTTTAATGTGTGTAACACCATAGGACATTACATCACACCATAGGACATCACGTCACACTAAAGGACAGAAATGGTAGTTATTAAATTATTTCTATTTAATTTTGAACATGTCAAAGGAGAAAGAAAGTTTTATTTTGATACAAACAATATCAACATGTTTTTTAAACAAAACAAAAATTAATTTTCAACACAATTCAGTCTCTTACGCAATCAGTATGTTACTGACACTCTTCTAGCCCCCTGCTGTATGTGTGGCACAGCTAAATATGATTAATATTCAAACTATATTCATTAACATGTGAATGCATTTTTTAAAACTTTAAGGCTACTCTTTTTAAGGCATCATTTTGATTCAATTTTCTTTCTGCATCACTGATCTCCTCCCTTCTGCGTGGATCCCTGTTATTTTTCTGTCTATATTTCCATGTCCTCTCTCTTCCAGTAATTTCTCTCCCTCAATTCTTTCTGTCTCAAAAACAAATTACCACATTTTATACTTATTTTCATGACACTTTATAACAGTACAAGTTTTCTGTAAAAACATCAGAAAATAGTTTAATTAATGTAATTATTGCATTTAAGAACACTGAAAATGACCAAAAAGAATAAAAAGGAGTTAAACAAACCTTATTTAATTATTTAAAATGCTTTTTAAAGAGACCTTGTCCTCTGGTGTGACATCTTTGTAGGAAATTTTCTGTCACACCAAAGGACGTTTCAGCCTTTTGTGTCAATTAATGACCTTGCTATTCCGAGCTAACCTGTCATTAGCGGTAAGCAAGACACATTTGCATAATTTTCCGTCCTTATGTAGTTTAATGTACAGTTTTTAATTAAAAAATATAATTTAGGGGTGTCACACCAAAGGACAACAAAACGTAACACTTTTGTAGTGGTTCCGAAAAATTTAAATATTTGAACAATTCTGAGACAAAAATTTACCATGTGCAGATGTCATGGACTTGACAGGGGGCTTCAGTAACACGACCATGAATGGGGTCCTTCAACTAATTAAAGTTTTCTCTGGAATTGGCCAATTTAAAATCAGGATATGGTGTCACACCAGAGGACATGGTTTTCAGAGACAAAATGTATCAATTCCTATGCTTTCAGAAATATATGGATGAAAATAAATTATCGCCATTTACTAAAACAGACACTTGTACAATTATGCCGGGGGTGTTTATTAACACTTTTATGCTTTTCTTGCTTGAGACAGTCACCATAGAACAATTTTGAGATTTGGCTCAAAAATTAAAAAACAATTAATAACACTGCAGCTTTTATAACAACAGGTCCATGTAGGACAAAGACATGTTTAATACTTTACTGCATTTAGTAGTTTGTCTACCACCCACTCAGTTAATTGGGAGCCAGTCGGCTGATATCCAAGGAGCCATTCATGTGTCACCTACACCTGCTTTGAAGTTTAGACTGAGGCTGGCCTCTTTGGGTCATATGTTCAGGTATGAAGCCACTGGGCTGCACTCAAAATGGATATGCCCAACTGTGCCATGCCCATTTCTTCCTTCAGCAGGTTATCTCAGATGTTAATGAATGAAATGAAACCACTAATGCTTGACATGTAAGCCCTTTCAAAGCATAATACGATAACTGTGGTCACAGATGAAGCTCTGACTGAACTGGTTGGGTCTTGGTGCCTTCAAAACATATAAAAGACCCCCCCCCCCCCCAAAAAAAAAAAAAAAAAAATTTGGCTGCATCTCATTGCCTTTGATTTCAGTTGCTGGCACCTGAAACTCTCATTGGTATTCCTGGAGGCAGCAGTGGCTCTGGCTCTGGGGCTGAAGGTGTGCTCTGCATGGCCTCAGTCCAATTGTTGAGGAGCCATTATCATTCCTTATTCATGGCTCTTTTATTTGGGGACTATATGGGAGGTTGCAGGTTGCATGTAAATGTTTAACAAATTTGCTTGTACTGTAGGACATTTCTATATTGCTATGCACAGTTTGAAATCTTAAACATTATTATGTTTAATTGCATCCTCTGCTTCATTAGTAATCTTTTGACAATACTGATAATTTGTTTACCTCATAAACTCATTCCATGAGCAAATGTTATAGACCAGCAAATGTCAATGTATTGAGCATAAATACATTTTTATTCTGGCAGTTCTGCAGTAAGAAGGAAAGGAACACGTATATCCATCTGCTAGGCTGACAGGTGCAATAGGCTGGTTGAGTTGATCCAGAAGATGGTGTGACATTCAGTAATGCCATCATTATATCATTTTTTCTTCATGTCTGTCTCTCTTCTCAGTTGAGCTGTGTAAGTTTGTTCTTATTAGGGTAAAGCCATAGTAATGTCACTTAAAATATTGAGGCTTTCAAGCAATTTGTTATATGTGACCCTGGACCACAAAACCAGTCATACAAACCAGTCCAACAATACATTGTATGGGTCAAAATGATCGATTTTTCTTTTATGCCAAAAATCATTAGGATATTAAGTAAAGATCATGTTCCATGAATATATTTTGTAAATTTCCTACCGTAAATATATAAAAACTTAATTTTTGATTAGTAATATGCATTGCTAAGAACTTCATTTGGACAACTTTAAAGGCGATTTTCTCAATATTTTTTTTTTTTTTGCACCCTCAGATGCCAGATTTTCAAATAGTTGTATATTGGACAAATATTGTCCTATCCTATCCATGCATCAATGGAAAGCTTATTTATTCAGCTTTCAGATGGTGTATAAATCTCAATAAGACCCTTATGACTGGTTTTGTGGTTCAGGGTCACAAAAACATACATACATACATAATATTTCACAGTGCTATAGTTTGTGAATATATTTTGATCAAATGAATGCAGCCTTGTTGGGTGACCTATTTAAAAAAACATTAAAAATGCTTACAGCCCCTACATCTTTTAAAGGGGTCATATGATGCTTTTTTAAAGATCATTATTTTGTGTATTTGGTGTAACAGAATATGTTGACATGCTTTAATGTTCAAAAAACACATTATTTTTCAAATACTGTACATTATTGTAGGTCCTCTATGCCCCGCCTCTCTCAAACGCTTCGTTTCAGTTCAAGCCCGAAAGGGGAACAGAGTCGAGTGACAGACACAGTGATGAAGGAAATCGCATCATATGACCCCTTTAAACAGCCAGTGCAGCCTATAGAAGTTAGTTATACCAGTTCTTGAATCCAAGAATGCTGATATAACAGTCCAACAGTCGACTTTTCTCTGTTTGTATCAGTGCACTTGTCCAGACACTACAGTTTGGAGCTATTTTCATTGGGGGTTCAATATTAATTTCTTGTTTGTTGTATGAAAGCAATGTTATAGTTGCTGCCTGCTTGTTACTCCAGTAACTTCTCAAATGACCCACACTGTTAATAGGTTCATAATTTTGTAACAGAGGCCTAGAAAAATCTAGCAGTGGCAGATCCTGTGGCGTTAGAACGTGGTTCCTAGCGCTGTTGCGGTGAGGGAATTTCCCTTGCGGTAATTTTGAGTGGCTCAATAATGCGGTATGCGGTATTAACGCCATACACACACACACACACACATATATATATATATATATAATCTGTGTGTTTATGTGTTACGATATAACTAACGAGGTCATATTCAGAAGACAATGAAACCGAAACCAAATAGTGTTGAAACAGGAAGTGAAGTAAACAGAAGAGAATGACAAAATAATGGTCCACACACAAGAACATAAACCTCTAGTTGTAATCTGATTTTCTAATCTGACTGGACAAGAGACTTTCTATTGATAACACACACAAATTATATATATATATATATATATATACATAATTTATATAACTAACGAGGTCATATTCAGAAGACGATGAAACCGAAACCAAATAGCGTTGAAACAGGAAGTGAAGTAAACAGAAGAGAATGACAAAATAACGGTCCACATAACAGAACATAAACCTGACAATAAGATCGTTAGGTTATCGTTAGCCTATATGTGTAACAGTTAGCCTAGTTGTAATCTGATTTTCTAATCTGACTGGACAAGAGACTTTCTATTGATATTTCCACCTGCGCACGTTCTGGACGGGCTGTCAGTCAGTGCAGTTACAGTGTTGCGCCACAAGGTGATGGAAAGGGACTGTCTTTGAGTGAGTCTTTAAACCGTTCATTCAACTACACGTTCAAAAACGCTGATTCATTCATTCAAAGAGACGTAATGAAACATGCTGTTGAAATCATTTGAACTTTGAGCGCCACTTTAGAAGGCTCGGCTGACCAGCTATGTGTCGATCGATGCTAAGACAGAGATTTCGCTTTCCTTGGACATGACAACATATTTTCACAAATATATATGACTCGGCCTGGAGGACAGACGCAAGTAATCGCACGCGCTCAGTCGATCTCTCTCTCATTCACTGTCTGTTTAGGCTTGTTAAGTGCAAATCTACGGAGCCTCTGTACAAATCAGCATGGTACACATTATGTTATAATTACTAACTTGTTTAATATTTAGTCCACATGCATGAAGTGTAAAACGAGAAGGGAATAACCTTACAAAAAAAAGAAAACACGCAAAAATTGCGGTTGCTGCGGTTCTTGCATTCCTCTGCGGTTCTTGCATTCCTCTGTGGTTTGCTCGTCAATAGGACGAGCAAACGAGTATTGCGATATTGCGGTTATCGTGACAGCCCTACCTCGGAATAAGAAAGAAACAGACTAATATAAGCGTAGATGCCATTCTTCTAAAGATGTAGCAAGTACATCGGATGTTATGGGAAGTGTTCCCAGTTCCGGTTGTCCTAATTAATGCAGCCTAAAAATCCTTTAACGGATTTGAATATTAGAAATGTGTTATGGTGTGTTCACACCAGACGCGAATGTAATTATTCAACATACAAAGTCAACGCAAAGACGCAAATAGAGACGAATTCGCGCCGGGCGACGCGAATGACGCAAAATGCGTGACGCGTTTGCCGCGAACGCACGATATTTGCCTCAATCGCGTCTTTTGCGCAAGGTAAAAAATTTCAACTTGAGCGGAAAATTCGCATGACGCGTTCTAGCGCAAGCCAATCAGCGAAGAGCTTCTTGACACGTCCAGTTGAATCAGACAATAGAAGAGAGCATTATTGTAGCCACTGTTATATAGGTCTGGAGAATTGAAAACAATTAAGTGGTAGTTGTATTTTATTAGCATGGCTACAGAGATGCTGCCAATAGCGCGGTATTGCGGTTATCGCGACAGCCCAAGTGGTTCCAGACACATGAGGGTCTTTGGGATGCTGCTTGTTTTTTCACTTTGAAACTATACAGTACATCAATTGGTAATCAGTACTCAATATAAAGTTAAATATTTTTAATGTGTTGTTCAGAAATATCTACAGTAGATATTTCCCTGTCTATGTCAGATGGAGACACATCAGCCATGCATTTTCTTTTCCTTAAAACTGCTACATATCTTGTTTTCAAAGAGCTTGTCTGCTAGCCAGCTTGTTGACTATAGACAGAGATCTCTGCTATAGAATCGTGTGGGTGGAGGATGTGTTACCTCAGCCTGCTGCTTTGACGAGAGCAACAGTTTGCTTTGTTGTAAGTGTAATGTGACAAATTGGTGCAGGTATAATTTAAATCATTATTTCAACATTCTGTAGGTTTTACCCCATTATTATCCCACAAGCACTGTAGGTGAACATCTTTCGTCAGAGTACATCAGAAGCTCTTGTTGTGTGAATGTTACCTGTCTGTGTACGATGTATTTCTGAACTCGCTTTACATTTTGCAATAGTGAAAGTTTTGCACTTGCACTTGTGCTAAAATATTGTACAATTATTTTTTATTCAAACATTAATTTGTTCATTTTTTTACAGAATAATTTGAAGATTAGCCTTTTACCATCTGTTCTATTCAAGTCCATCATGTACACTCTTTTCTCAGCACTGTTGAATCTGTTGAACTTTCAGTGTTAATAGATAGTTGTGTTCACTTTAACATCTCAAGCAAATATCTGTCTCTGAAGGATATGATTTAATTCATTTTAATAAATTTTTTATTCATTAAGTTCTCAGATCATCAAGCAATCACCATTATGCTAGCATTTAAACAAACAACAAAACATGTAGAAGAGGGTTATATGCATTATGTTATATATGTTCCCCTTCAGGAACTCGAGCTGCGTCGGAAACGCTTTGGGAACGCCCCCAGCGTGACCATGCTCTGAATCACATATGAAATCAGTCCAACGCTCTGCGGTTCTTTCCCCCCAGTGAGAGGGCTCGACGCTCCGCCTGTCTTCCTCCTCCGAGGTTGATATGGAGGGCGTCGATGAGCTCGCCAGTTGCACAAGCATCAGTTACACAAGCATCAGTTACACAAGCATATTATACCTAATATTATAATGAGCGCGCAGTCAGCTCTCGGAAATAAGGGGCTTATTGTGCTTCTCCCCGCTGAATGCTTCGCTCCAGCCGGGCACGCTCCGAGGAGTGTGTCCGTGCTTGCGAGCTCGCGGTTCGGTCCCGCTATTGCTGAGGCATGGCGGCGATTCAGATCACGGGGATCGCACGTGGATCTAGCGGATGGGTTGGAGACGGCTCGCCCTTTCTATATTGTTTGTGCGACCAAGCGGCTCGCGCGCTGCCGAGGCAACGTGTGTATTACATCATTTCAGTTTTTGATGTGAATCTTACCACACCAGACCGTGTTTACTCGTTTGGTTGTTTGGCTGCATTTAATTCTGAGGAATTAAATGAGGTATTTATCTGATTATGAGAAGTTAGATATATCTTTTTCGATTTTGATATGAATCTTATCACACCAGACCGTGTTTACTCGACTGGTTGTTTAATTGCATTTAATTCTGAGGAATAAAATTAAGTATTTATCCTCTTGGGATAAAAATTTCTCGAGTAAGAGCATGTCTTTACCTCTCTTCCTCTGAGGAGGTTGAGGTGGTCAACAGGGACTGCTACCCCAACCAACCGTGTTCCAGCTCCTCATATAGGGAGCGTCACTTCTCGTACTCCTCAGAATTTAGAGTCAGAGTGGCGCTCCCGGGCCGAAGGCTTCTAGCGGAAGGCGGATCTGCGGACCGTCATTCCCACTGGATAGTCTTCAGCTAAAACGTCCTGACGCCTAAGGCCCAGGACTTCTGAGGGCCGGCCCCCTCTGGGGAAGAGCGGTGTACACCTCATTATACGGTGGCCGTCTCTCCTCAGTGCTCTCAGGAGATCGATCTGCCAACCCTGCCACCTACGGTGCTTCTGGGCGCAGGGGTCTTCGGCGAGCGCTTCTCTCAGTCACCGCCCGGAAACGTAGCAGTACTAAGGGGCTCGCTACCTCTTGGGAGGTTTCTAGGGCAGCTAGTTCGGCCATTCCCTGCTGGTCCGCCGCTCTAAGTGCACCAGAGGCCAGTCTTGAGAGACTGGTTCCCTTAGTAGGTCACCTGGCGGCGTGGGAGCCCTGCCAAGCGTGTCTCATTGGGTCCTGCCCCGAGCAAGCTCTGGGTCTATCAGTCTAGTCTTCCTAGGAGATGATGCGGGTCTGAGGACCGTCGTTTTCAATAGGAGACTTAAGCTTAGAGAGTCGTGATGCCATGGCTCAGGACTTCGGAGGGCAGGCCCCTCTGGGGAAGAGTGGTGTACACCTCATTATACGGTGCCCGTCTCTCCTCAGTGCCCTCAGGAG
>NW_015664681.1:716596-718100 GCF_001515625.1 Sinocyclocheilus rhinocerous
GCTTCAGGGCACCGACCTAGCCGCGCTGATTACACCAGAGATCTCATTATTCATTATCTCAGTCTCGAGAGTCTGATTCCCTTAGTAGACCTTTTTGCCAGCGTGGAAACTTCTGCCAAATGTGTCTCAGTGGGTCCTGCATACTGTAGAAGAGGCTACCAAATCAGTTCGGTTCTTCTCCGCTTCGTTTCAACGGGGTCATTCCCACTCTGGTGGGCCCCGAGCAGGCTCTGGTAATGGAACAAAAAGTTAACACTCTCTTGAGGAAGGAGGCAATCGAGGTGGTCCCTTCTCTCGACAGACAGTTTGGGTTCTACAGCCGGTTCTTCATCGTCCCAAAGAAGGATGGAAGTTCCTGAGGTTTGCTTTTGGGGGCAAAAGCTTACCGG
Organism: Sinocyclocheilus rhinocerous; assembly: GCF_001515625.1. NCBI lineage: Eukaryota > Metazoa > Chordata > Actinopteri > Cypriniformes > Cyprinidae > Sinocyclocheilus > Sinocyclocheilus rhinocerous. Next base: position 716,986 of record NW_015664681.1, read on the forward strand.
GTTCTTCTATCGGCCTTGCACTCTCACCCCGCACTTTCATGAGGTGTGTGGATGCTGCTCTGGCTCCTCTGTGACTCCAGGGCATCCACATACTCAACCACATGGATGATTGGTTGATATTAGCTCAATCTGAGCAGATGGAGGTTCGGCATCGAGATGTCATTCACGCTCACTTGTAAGAGCTGGGGTTTAGACTTAACGCCAAGAAAAGTGTGTTTTCTCCAGTACAGAGAACCACTTATCTGGGTGTGGTGTGGGATTCGACCACGATACAGGCAAGTCTGTCTCCTGCTCGGTTTGAGTCGATTCTCACTGCAGTCATGAGAGTGAGAGAAGGCCGGTCACTCACTGTCAGCAGTTCCAGAACTGCTGGGTCTGATAGCAGCTGCGTCCAACGTGATACCTTTTGGCCTGCTGTACATGAGACCCCTACAGTGGTGGCTCAAGACCAAGGGGTTCTCCCTGAGGGGAAACCCGCTCCGTATGCTCAAGGTCACGCAGTGATGCCTACGTGCCTTAGACATGTGGAGTAAGCTTGGTTCTTGTCTCAGGGCCCGGTGCTGGAAGCTCCTTGTCGCCGCGTAATGCTAGCGACGGACGCGTCCCTCACAGGTTGAGGAGTGGTCATGAGTGGCCGCTCAGCCCGCGGTCTGTGGAGCGGCCGCCATCTCACGTGGCACTCCCAGACCTAAGAGGTCGTCATGTGTTGGTGCACCGACGACACAGCAGCGGTTTCTTAAATCAACATGTGGAGTAAGCTTGGTTCTTGTCTCAGGGCCCGGTGCTGGGAGCTCCTTGTTGCCACGAAATGCTAGCGACGGACGCGTCCCTCACAGGTTGAGGAGTGGTCATGAGTGGCTGCTCAGCCCGCGGTCTGTGGAGCGGCCGCAATCTCACGTGGCACTCCCAGACCTAAGAGGTCACCATGTGTTGGTGCACCGACGACACAGCAGCGGTTTCTTAAATCAACCACCAGGGAAGTCTGCGTTCGCGCTCCCTTTACAGGCAGGCGCACCAGATCCTTGAGTGGTCCCAGGGCAAACTCCTCTCGCTGAGAGTAGTTCACATTCCTGGGCATCTCAATATGGGAGCAGACATCCTGTCGAGGCAGGGGC
>NW_015664681.1:718787-720633 GCF_001515625.1 Sinocyclocheilus rhinocerous
GCAGATATAGAGAGTTTTTGGCCGGGCTCAGGTGGACCTGTTTGCGACTCGAGAGACATCGCACTGTCCCCTCTGGTTCTCTCTGACTCATCCAGCTCCTCTCGGACTGGACGCTATGGTACAGACGTGGCCGAGGCTTCGTCTGTACGCCTTCCCCGATAACTCTGCTCCCGGGAGTTCTGGAGAGTGTGCCGGGACGGGGTCCGTCTACTGTTGGTAGCCCCGGTCTGGCTCTCCATGGGAGATTTACGTCAGGAGGGATCTCCTCTCACAGGCGGAGGGTACTATCTTCAGCCCTGCCCGGAGCTGTGGAAGCGTGGGTGTGGCCCCTGGGGGGGGGGCACAACTCGCAGCTTCCTGTCTCTCAACCGAGGTTGTTGAGACCATTCTCCAATCCAGAGCTCCCTCTACGAGGAAACTGTATGCCCTGAAGCGGAATCTTTCACTTCTTGGTGTGAAGATCGCCAGCTTGACCCAGTTTACTGCCCAGTTGGTACAGTGCTCCGACGCAGCTCGAGTTCCTGAAGGGGAACGTCTCCAGGTTACGAATGTAACCATGGTTCCCTGGGGGAACGAGACGCTGCGTCTCAGTGCCATACTTCCGGCATCCCTGTGAGCGCTTGCTTCATTCCTAGAAACTGACCACCACATGTGCTTTTATAGCTTCCTGGTCGCAACGGCACCCGCCCATGACACCTCGCCCGTCTATTGGACTGATTTCATATGTGATTCAAAGCATGGTCACGCTGGGGGCGTTCCCAAAGCGTTTCCGATGCAGCGTCTCATTCCCTCGAGGAACCATGGTTACATTTGTAACCTGGAGACGTTATACAGTAAGTTCAAGCTTGTATTTTCACTTGCTGATAAATAGACACTCGCAAACAGAAGTTTGATTGATATCCATAGCAACAATAAGCCTCATAGTTTTTTATTATGTTCAATATTATGTGGTATATCAATGAAATACACTGTCTGTAATGGGTAAATATACAAGTATTGTCATTATTTATCATTTTATTAGATTTATTTCATGACACAAACCCTCTTTTGTCCAATTTAAAAAAAAACTGAAATTCAGTTATCTGCACTGATACAAATATAGTACAAGTTGAACCTCGACAAGGTTGCACATAGAAAATTATTTCAAAAAAGTTGCCATAATTTGCATGCATCCTAAAACACAACGCTTCATTTTTTTCATTTAAATATAATTCTGTGAAATGTCTTGAGAGTGGCATTGCACATGCAAATTTCCTAACTAAAATAAAGTTCAGACTGTTATTGCTTAGTAAAGCATACACGTTTAAGGGCCTTATTCTCAAGTTAATTTGCTTTAGCTGTTAACACCTCTGTCCTCCATAACCTCTTAAAATGAGTTGTTGCATTATCACATCTGTTTTAATTCACTGAAGTACAAAGTATTTTGCATCTAGCAGATTTAATTGGTCCCACAGAATCAATTCTGGATCAGTCTAGGTAATGTTCACTGAGCTGGTCTTTCTTTAATGCTCTCTCTTTTTTACTTTAAGACCTGCTGCTGGTCCTATCTGGATTGTGAGTATATAGGTCTAGGACGGTGAAGTACTATTTATTCTGGTTACCTTTTACTCATTTATTTGCTTTTGACCTAATGAATGAAATCATTGGTTGCATGTGTGACTGATTTAGATAATAAATCTGGTTGTTTTGTATTTGAAGTCAAAGCCTACAGCACTAAAAGCACTGAATTTATTCTTGTAGCTTTTTGGCTGTACTGTAGCTCCCAGTGGCAGTTACAAATCACAATATTTCAGGCAATGGATGAGGGACTGGGCAGTCTGTTTTCTCTGTAGGAGATCTCTCTCCT
>NW_015664681.1:720723-737226 GCF_001515625.1 Sinocyclocheilus rhinocerous
ACACACACACATATGTTCTTTAATGTTCGCATTGTCAGTAGTTCATCGGCAGAAATTTCTACTTTCATTGGTGCTTTTATGGGATTGCAGTCTCACACTAATTTGCCCTGTTTAGTAAATCTGGCCCTAAATAACTAAAATTACTGAAATAATGTTAATATTGTGTGCTGCCTGAAGCATCATTGGCTATTTGCAGCCTTTTGTGATATGTGTGAACGAGTACTTCAATTGTCCTCAGTGGCAAAGCTGGATCTCAGCATCATTTAGCCACTGTGGGGAAAAACTCAAATGTGCACAGCATGATGGGAAACCAAAGAATTTACAGGACCTACAGGCTTTTTGTTAAGAGCTGCAAACAACATCACTGCTCAGGACAAACCAGACTCATGACCAAAAAAGGCTTACAAAAACAAGGGAAACTTGGATAACTTTTTTTTTTCTTGTAGAATACTAAGTAAACAGTAATAAAATTTTATGACTCATTTCATTCCTTAAACATCTAAATTGTAAATTGTATTATCATACAGCTTTATATATAAAGTTGTATATATATTATATCCAACGTTATCCTCCATACATACAGTAAACTCGCGTAAAGCGATGTGCACTATATAGCAAATCTCGAAAAATTCCTGAATAATTTTTTTTCAGTGCAAAATGTAAGTATATTATAGCCCAGCTCTTTGTCTAAAGTTGAATATATAAGTATGTCCAACTTTATCCACATACATAGTATACTTGTATACAGGGCCTAAAACTAACTTTTTGCCACACCTGCCAATGGCCGGTGACATGATCAAATTTACCGGCCAAAATTTGTTTTTTACCGGCCATGAAACTCTTTTTGCAAAAACAGGCAGTTATTACTACTACAATAACTAAACATATTTACAATGTTTTTAATTTGTCCTGCTGGTGTATTGTCCCTCAATTTTACCTATTAATTATAGCCATTCAACATTACAGTATAATTGAAAGCCATTATTTTTAACATTTAATAGGCTCTGAAATATATAACAACTTTTAATTTAAGTGATTTTAAAACAATCTTTGAAATCATTGGTTGCATGTGTGACTGATTTAGATAATAAATCTGGTTGTTTTGTATTTGAAGTCAAAGCCTACAGCACTAAAAGCACTGAATTTATTCTTGTAGCTTTTTGGCTGTACTGTAGCTCCCAGTGGCAGTTACAAATCACAATATTTCAGGCAATGGATGAGGGACTGGGCAGTCTGTTTTCTCTGTAGGAGATCTCTCTCCTTTTCCCTTTCATTTAATCTTCTTTTCTGTGTCTCCCTCAGTGTGAAACGTATAGTATCTCTCTCATTTGCCCAAACAGAGGAATCTAACATATGCATGTATTCATTTATAAATATTAATGTTCCTGGCGCACTCTCCATTCTTCCAGAGCTTGGAGGCTCAGCTAAAGGACTTTACTCAAGAAAGACACACTTCTAAACCTCCACACAGGATGATTTGATAAACTGGGTGGATGACTTGTCAGCCCCACATTAAATATGACTGCCATAATTCATGCCATAAATTCATAAATGTCATACACATAACATGCACAATTTAAGTCATTTTAAAACAATCTTCACATAAACTATATAGGCTATATGCATAAACTATACGTATTAATCTTTATTCAAGCTAAAAAAGTTTATTTTGTTCTTTGATTTACATCAATGACAGACTTCAGCAGGTTTCACTTTAAAATAAGCGCTTTGTCTTTAAAACCTGATGAATATGACGCGGATCTGACACATATCCGATTTTCTCCCAACTCTTTACGGTCATTTAAGACTTTATAACTCATTTAAGACTACGTTTACAAGGTAACTCGCCAAAACCGCGCATTTTGACATAATTGTGTGTTTTCGTGCGTTGAAGCGCTACTGGTGAGCTGTCTGCAGCGTCTCAGCGTATGCGTACAGCCGAACGCGCAGCCTTTCAAACTATAATTCACTGCACCGTTTATGCGGCGTAACCCCAGGTATGTGTCGCCGCATTCTCGGGTTATGAAGAATAAAGAAGGGAAAAGTTTAATCTCTTTGAAAACTGGCAGTTGTTTTCACTTCATTGCATTGTTATAATTCGTAAAAGTTGTACCCGCCAACTGGCGACTGATACTGTTACATGGACTCGCCAACGCCGATTTTTACTCACATTTGGCGCTTGGCAAGTGTTAATTTTAGGCCCTGCTTGTATACTATACAATATAGCAAATGTCAACTGCTCGATTACTTGTATCGTTGCAAAATGTAAATTATATTATCACCCAACTCTAATCTGCTGAATGTGACTACAAGGCATGAAGATATTATAAACACTAACATCATTATTTTCTGTAAAACTGCTTTGAAACAATACATATGTACAAACCATATACAAATAAACTTGACTTAAATCTAGTTTCTGCAAAGCGCATGCACACTTATGAGTGGAAATCTATTTGCCATCAATATTGTAGTAGCATAATGGTTGAAAAAGTATCCTACCACATGTTAATGTGTGTGTAAGTGGCCAATCTCTCTCTTGGTCATTAGTCTCAATGGGACAGCCTGGTGGAGTGCGATTCCCTCAGATGTTGTAGTGGCAGCTGGTGCACAGATGTTAGAGTCGCTGTCAGGCTCTGCGGGTAAAGGGCAGAGAGAGGCTATAGGCACACCTGCTTTATGTGTGTGCATACCCATCTCGAAAGTGCAGGTGCATTGTGATATAAATGAATATACTACTGTATATACACTGTTATCTGAACATAGGTTAATCAAGGAAAGCTTGTTACACATTGACTTGGGCATTAAAGATACTTAATGTAGAGTAATGTTATCAGTTTGACTGCACACTATGGATTGAGTTGGATGATGACACTGTTTTCTTCTGTACAGACAGAACACTGTTACTGAACTGATCTGAATCAACATCAAATTTACTTGAGCTGAATAACAATAGTATTGTCTTCCAGCTGCTTATAATTGAATTTAACTTGTTTCATAATTGATGAACTTTACACAGGTATTGAACTGAACTGAATCAACACTGAACTGTCTAGAGCTGAATAATAACACTATTGTCTTTTTAGAGCTGCTTTACAGCAGAATTTTGATTTATCTTATATTTGATTAAGTTTGCATCATTGTTTCTGTTATTTTCCTGTTTACTTGGCTTGACTTAGTTTCTCATAAGGTATGGCTGCATTCATACTGTCAGATTTAGACGCAGATGTTTCCCTGTCCTATATAATATATCCTGACATCACTTCTTTAGCACTGTTTTTAGCATGAAAACAAGTATGCCAGTGAAATGTCACCTATTATTTTAAGAACATTTTACACTTCATTTGAATAAATCATATCTGACTTTAATCTCCATTCTTATCAGTTGTCGCACACCTCAAGACAGCATAAAACCCACAGCAAATCATTAAATCATACCCAGCACCCTGCTTCACTAAGCTAGATTGATCTTTTTATAGAGTCTGTATTGTTAAAGACCTGTCTTATATGTGAGCTGCTGGCATGATGTAGATGCTTTGTGTGCTGTCACTTCATCAAATAGACACAGATCAGACAGACTGATCTCAGCTCAGACAGCAAGTGTCAAAACCTGTCTGAAAGAATCTGTTCTGCATCCCTAGCTGGATATTCTACATTCCCCTGCAATCGATTCTCCATATTTGATATCTCTAATGTGTCTTCACATATAAAGTCCACGTGTTGCTCTTCTGGATTATTTAAGTACATAAAAAATTCTGCTTTAGTGGGGAGTCTGTTCTGCTTCAGTAGCTCATGCTCTGCCATCAATGAAGATATATTGACTTTCATTTGGGGGAAAAATAAGAAAAGGTAATCAGTAGCGTGTGCAGACAATTCTCAGAGGTAGGGAAAAAAAACACAATTATCCGCCCAAATTCCAGTTACTTGCACACAATAATGAAGGTTTTTGTTTGGAGCCAAATGCAACTGTTTACTCATTGTAGAAGCTTTGAAACTCTGCCAGATTACACCATCAAATTGGATTCATTTGCATAGAGATTAATGAGAGAGATTGCTGAGCATTTGACTTGTTCATATACAGTATGTACTAATTACAGTTAGCTGAATTCCAGCTCATTAATATGTAAATACACTAGCCTTTCTCATTAATGCACAAGCCAGTTCATGCTGAAACATTTAAATCGTTTACAAGTGCAAGGTAGGCCTAATTGAAATGGGCCTTTGAGGATCTGAGGGTGACCTCTGCTCTTGCTGATACTCTTTTGTACAATTGCAGAATATAATTCTTGCTGTGGCAAATCTGTAATTTTTTCAGGCTGCTTTGCTGCATAGGCTGCAGAGATAGATTAGTTTTCAATCACCTGTGTGTAGTGAAGCCTAAAAGCTGGACTAGCCTCTTCGTCATAGCTGTTAGGGCTATTCAAAGCTCCACATATGAGATTTTGCTGATTCTGAAACTCTGAAGTGTCTGTAGAACTGCTGTGACAGATCTAGGGTTTTTTTGGAAGCAATCATTTCAGTTGAGTATTTTATAGCTTCAGAGTGCTGCACTAATGTACTTTAGAAAGTTATGTAAAGATATTATTGGCAAAAAGCAGAAACACGCTACTGGAGAGGTTAATACTAATTAGAAACACTTGAATTATTGATTGATTTGTTTTTTGTTGCAATTAGGAAAATATCTGTGCATTCAGTCTTATAGTTTTGTAAGGTTTAAAATTAAAATCTAGTATTTATTTGTGCATGCATGAAAGTTTAGGGAAGACATTTTAGTTTTGATATGTGAGTGTGTGTGTGTTATTAATTTTGGGGTTATTAATATTTGTTTATATTTCTGAAAGAAGTCTCTTATGCTCACCAAGGTTGCATTTAATTGATCAGTACAGTAAAAACAAAAATATTTTTTATGATCACAATTTTAAGTGATTAATATCTATTTTATTATGTTTTAAAATGTAAGATATTCTTGTGGTGGCAACGGTGAATTTTCAGCAGCCATTACTCCAGTCATGAGTCACATGTCACATGATCCTTCAGAAATCATTTTAATATGCTGATTTGGTGCTCAAGAAGCATTTTATTATTAATGTTAAAAAAAGCTGTGCTGCTTAATATTTTTGTGGAAACAGGTGCCTTTTTCAGGATTCTTTCATTAATAGAGAGTTCAAAATAACAAAATATATTAGAAATAGAAAACTTTGTAACATTATAAATGTTTTGACTGTCACTTTTGGTCAATTTACTGCATCAGTGCTGAATAAAAGTATTCTTTTTGTTTTTTAATCCTCAAACTATACATATTTGTATATGTAAGAACCCCAAATACATTTCCGTGCATATACTGTAAGGTTTTTCTGTCTTAGTTTGCGTGGAATTGATGTTTTGTTAGATTCGAGCATAAAAGCATGAATGCTCACATCACTGCTGATTGCTCTTCTGCCGCCACTGTGAAAACCCACTGTGCAGGGAAGCACGACTGCTTGTGTATGTGGGTTTCATGATGCAGAAGATAAAATGCCTGCCAAAACTCAATTGTCTAGTTTCCTGTCCTGCAGCTATAGACACTCTTTTACCCTTTCGACAACAGCACCACTCCCAAGCCCCTCCATCTGAACAAATAGAACGTCACCAGATGCATCTTAAGCCTCGCCTCAGACCAAACTGTTCAGCTGATGGCAATTCTCCATTTCAAATCTTTTTAATTCAACTTAATCCGTGACGGCAAACTCATACTCGCAGACTCTGAGGAGAGCTCACTTACGTAAACTGACAAAAAGATCAATAGCTTCACAGTCACATAAATAAATCAATGTTTTGTGTTCAAGGTCAAAACCAAGATCAGTACAAACGTCCCTCAAACTCTTTTTCCTTACACCCTACCTTTGTCTTTTTGTGTGAAAAGATGGTCAATTTTCCTTCCCTCGCTTGACAAATCAAGCCTTCCCATCAGCCATCTGTCCAGATAAATGGAGCATTATTGGTGGCAATATGCTGCATTTTTATGTTCCTCTGTGAATCAGTGCGCATAAGAGTCAAGGAACAAATGACCAAGAAATTTAGGAATTACCATGTAGTACCAGTCATATCTGGGTACAAGGATGTTACATGAAATAGATCAAGGTGAAATATGTCTTATTATATGACTTATCTTCACCAGCTGTGCTGATATTAGATATTCTGTCAGAAGACTAGAGAAATCTCAGATAGTTTGGTTTGTGCCTCAAAGATGCTTCAGTTTCTCCATTAATGCACATGTATAGCACTCCCAGAGGAAAATGCTATTGCTCAGAGGTAGAGTCTCAATTATGTTTCATTTACGTGTCCAATGTATTAGATATTCCAAAAAAATTCCATGAGAAGGATATACACAAATGCTGACATTAGGGATGCACCGAATATTCGGCTGAAAATAGCAAAATCTCTTTCAGTGTTCGGCCGAATAAGCGAAAAAGCCGAATAATATGAACCGAACAATGACGAACGCAATCAAAATAGAGGCACGCGCTAATGCAGCAAACATGTCGACAGTGTGAAAGTATTTAAAACTATCAGAGAAAGACGCAGAAATCATTACAAGCGTGAAGCACTGACAGCGATAGACTTATGGCGCTTTTCCACTGCAGGTACGTCACGGTACGGCTCGGTACAGTTCACTTTTTGGGTGTTTTCCACTGGGTACAGTACCTGGTACCTGAGCCGAGTCGTACCACGCAGTGGAAAAGCACCATTAGTGCTGCATCAAGTCTCCGATGAGAAGAACAGGTGGCTAATGCTGGTGGTTAGGTTTCTGTATGATGATTGAAATCGCGAAATTACCTCAAACGATTAGTAAATAAACGACAGAATGTTATATTTTCTAATGCACGCATGAATTGCATGTATTCTGACAGTGCTGCACGAGCTCGCGGCGCTGTTGGTATAATGTCTGCTAGAATGTTAAAAAAATGTTCAGTGTTAAGTAAATATTTTTTAATTGTTGTTTTGTAATTGATTTTTTTATTTGAAAAGCGGAACAAAACAGTAAAAAGCACATTTTGGCAATTTAATTAATGCAATTGTGAAAAAAATGGCAAAATAGGCCTACATGGGGGAAAAATGTGAAAAAATGTGAAAAAACGTATTCGGTATTTGGCCTTCGGCCCAGTGATTCATTATGTTCGGCTTCGGCTTCGGCCTAGAATTTTCATTTCGGTGCATCCCTACTGATATTAGGTTGTGTGTTCACCAAAACATTTTCCCGAGGCTAGCGTATTTTTTCAGTTGTTGTTTAAAACGGCAGGAGCGTAACAAGGTGCTGAACAGTTATTTTACAGGGCTCAGTGTTTTTATTTTTGAGAGAATTGAAGAATGTTCAACTTTGGGTAAAACGCAGCGCTCATCACTGTCACTTTTTAGTCAGCTAACCAATCACAATGGAGGAGGGGCGGGACTACCACAGTATTGTTATGAAAATAATGCTTGGAGAAACATTTCATTTGCAATGCCTCTGCCATATTTTTAGGATTCTTTAATGAATGGAAAGTTCATAAGAAAAGCATTGATTTAAGACCCGAGAAAAGATTTTTAGGAAAAAAATTTTTTTTTCATGTCTTTACATTGGTTAGAGAATAAAAAAAAAAATTATTATTTTTTTTTTTGAATGATATCTCATTCATAAGTTATGCTATGTCCTCGGTAGAGGACATCAGGACTCAATTACGTATTCGGTATTCGGCCTTCGGCCCAGTGATTCATTATGTTTGGCTTCGGCTTCGGCCTAGAATTTTCATTTCGGTGCATCCCTAGCTGACATATAGTAATAGCATAGACTATCTATACAGTCCGTGTTGATAACATAGCCCAGATTATTACTGTATACCTGCTTAATGATTGGATCACGTTTTCTCTAATAACAGGCTACCATTTTACTGGGATATTTTCACATTCTTTATTCGCACAGCTTCTCATTAACCTGCTCATCACATTTCTGGTTCCTCTGTCAATGACAATATGGTAGCTTGCAGAGAAATCACAGTGGTCAGGACCTCTTTTAAATGCAAGATGAGATGAGGCTTCCCTGAGTCTGAGTAACTGTATTTTCTCTAGGGCAAATCAATGACATATAGGGAAAAGTGAGGTAAAACGTTTTTACTTAAGTTGTCCTCTAATAAAGGACAAATGAGATAGAAGTAACGATAATAAACCTAATTATATTTCTGGAAGTCTGCTATCTCCTGAAAATAGAAGAAAATATATTGAAACATATAAATGTTGCTTCTAAAAAAGGTGGCAAAACTAAGCAGTGTCATGTTGAAGGATACAATTCATTGGGGAATATGTGAATAATTTAAATTTCAAATAAAATGTAAACATAAATGAATTTTTTGTGAACATGTATTAATTTAATTAATAGTTAATCTTTAACCAAGAAATTACACAGTTTTACAGGTATAATTCACCAACATACATCATACTAGACATATTTTATTTGAAATAAAACTAATTTAACCTCCTATCATAACAATTAATTTGACTTGTAGTAAAAAGTTTTAGTATTAAAAATTATTTTCACTTCTTTCATATGCACCAGTCAACTTAGGTGTCATGCAGTAGTCCACCGCCTAGGGCACCATCTCATGGGGGAGCCAATTTCAATTTCAAAAGTCAATTTTGATGTTTTTAACACACTGTGCACTTAAAATTATGCTTTATGTTGCCACCACCTCCTTTTAAGGGAGATGGCCGTATACCTAGACAAGAAACATTTCACTAACCATGACGCTTTTTTTTACCCGTTTTTAGGAGCTGAACTAGAGATACCTGATTCACAAATCATTCACTCTTTTGATTCTTTTTTTCCTGCCAAACTGGTTCGAAAAACATTCTGAATCATTTTCACAGCTCACTCACAAGCTGAAGTGTTTTCGGTGCTTTGTTGTACACCAATAAAACAATGATGGATGGAAACGTTATAACACAGAAAAAAGTGTGCACTGGTTAAAGCAGATTTTACCAAAAATTAATTGCAAGCAAACCTACTAATGCATCCTATCATTTTACAGTGATAAAAAAGATATTAAGATCAACACCTGCACAGGGGCGGACTTACCCATTAGGCAAAGGTAGGCGACCGCCTTGGGCCCCCAAAAGCCAAGGGCCCCCTAAAATGCTTTTCATATAGGATATGCGCATTAAGCGCTGACACGCGAACGGTTGCTGTTTACGGTGTTTGTTACCACGACAACCGTCCGAGTCAGTGGCGCCTGCAGGTGTACGGCACTGTGCGTGGAACCTCAAGTTTGATCTAGGAAAATGTGTGGAAATGTATAGGGCCCCATTCCTATATTTTGCCTGGGGCCCCCAATTCACTAAATCCGCCCCTGCACCTGCAACAGAAGCTTGACTGTAACATCAAAATAGTAACAGTTCTTTTCTTGCAGCAGGGGAGCCATTTTTCAACCTTCACAGCCAGTCTGTAATTTAACTAATTGAAGTTTCACAACCTTAAGTACACAAAACATACTTCATGTAAAGACGGATATGACTGATAGACTTTATGTTCAGTAATCACTGAATGTGTGTCAGATTATTTGAATTGACAACATTTAATGACTGAATGTTATTTCAACTGCTCTGATGCATTCAGTGATTCATTCAGTGAGATGATTGGCCTGATCCAATACAGTAACATAGTTGTTTTTTTGTTTTGTTTTTTTGCCATTTATAGCGCTGAAAAATCATTGGCAATGGAAAAGAAAACCAAAACTATAGTGCCATGGCATGTTATTTTGACATGAACATCAGAATACTATGTAAATACCAATGAACAATTTTCTAAAAGTTTAAATGGCTTTTTGTGCCTATAATTGTCATATTTTGTGAGCATAATCATGCAGTGTTTACATGATGTTTTTATTAGCATTAGTCTCATAAGTCTTTTATAATCATCTGTCAGTCTTCAGATTCTCTCTGACTCATTTAAGTGGTGTTTGTCATTTGTCTAGCAATACTTTAATCATTGGTGTTCTCGCCATAATAGTTGCCTTCAGGTCTGAAATATTTTTTTTGCATCTGTGTCGGCCTCACTCTCTCTTTTATGTCTGTGTAGTTCATCTCAATCTGAAGAGTGGGACAGATTTTATCCTGGTGAGCCCACTTAAAGAGACACAAGCATCAGTTCTGATTTTCCCCAGGTGTAGTTTGCCTTGATTAAACACTGCTCTCCAGGAGAAGACAAAGCCTCTCTGAATGCGAAGAGTGTTCTTGAGGATTCAAAGATGGCAGACAGTAGCTAGAAACTGATGTGTTCATTCACACATAATTTAAGACTGTTATGTCTTGTAAAAAAGTTTTCGCTACACTTTCCACTGGTTTGATTTGTAGAGTCAATGATGTATTTCATTTACATCGTAGATATTCAGAGAGTGATGCACTCATGTAAGATTTAATGAATTTTTGAAGTATGTGTTTGGAATTGAACTCTCCAGTTGGAGATGGATACTCTCGCCGAACAGGCCTATAGATTTAAAAAGCCTCATTCATTTCTGAGAGAGAATTGAATTTTTGAATCCTAAGACCCAGATGCATACACAATTTTTATATGCTTTTTTGATGAAAGTAAAATGAGAAAATATTATTGTGATACTGTCTGGTAGACATGCTGCTTTCTTTGAATAGGTGGTCGAATTGATGGGACAAATAGCTAGTCATCATCGTTAACCTTTGAGGGGTGATTGTGGAGAGGAGACCTAGATTGATCCTAACTCTTTTGATTCTCCACCAAGTGGGAGTTATTTGTGTTCTTAACTATGCTGTCTGCTCAGGTGTCAAGGTCCTTAAATACAGGCTTTTGTAAAGTCAGTATAAGGAGACATTGTGTACAGTAGCCACTGCATGATGTCTCATCGTGGCACAGTTTATGCAAGGACACCAGATTTGTTTTGTAAGTATCTCTATTATTATTAAGCAGTATTGTCTCCCCAACAGCCCTCAGGATCAAACTACAAACCTTTTGACCATCATCCTAGTTCTGTGACCTTCATGTCAACACCACTGCTTAAGAAGTGGGATGGAAAGATATGCCATGTCTCCGGCAATAAAAAGAAACCAGCTGACTTCTTGACATGTTTGATGTTCTCCCATGTTGCTTCTGCATTGGCTTTCCTCTATCAATGCTGACATTGACAACCTTTCAGGCTCCTCAGACTTCAACTATTAACCACCTATTAGTCACATGAAAAGATTTTCAATGGAAGAAATCAGGGAAAAAAGGGGATGTTTTATCTGTCTTCCATCTGCCAGCCTGTAATCTTGTTAATGCCAGATGCAGTGGGACAGGCACCCTGCTCCTTGGATGATAAAATGGCATCCAGTCTCCCAATTTTCCTCTGCTTTCTTTTTCTTTAGTGCCTCAAGATTGAGAGTTTTATATTTGCGGTGCTTTTATTTTAGGTTTTTCATTATTCGTGCCCTCTCTCATCTATAATTAACCTGATTTTGCATACTTGTCTCTCGCTCATTTTTTCATGTTTTTAAATTATTTTATAAATAACAATGTTTACATTTGAAAAAAAAGTAAAAATTTTTGAACAAATGCATGGACAACATTTGCATAAGTGGCTGGTTTATTCTCATGCTTGATGAAATTGCACACACTGTTCAGTACTTTTTTTCTAAACACTAAAATGTTTTTCCCCCCACAGATATGGAGAGGCAGGCAGACGGGATGGGGTCCAGTCATAAGAAACACCTCCCCTCATCTCTCATCCCCTTTCAGCATAAGGATGCTGCTGAAAGTCAGGAGGAGGGCTTGGGGGTGAGTGAGCTGTTTTATATCATAATCAACACATTTTCAAGTATTAAGGTGAAAGTAGTTACACTTGGCTTTGATGTGTTAGTTGATGTGTGCTATGTTTGATGTGCTATGCTTTTAAAAGTGTTATGTATATCTGCACAGCAGGATTTGCCCTGTTCACAATATCCCTTTAAATAAAATGCTCTCTAAATGAGGGTTTTGACTAATTCCATGCCAGTGGATTGTTGACATCCATGCATAATATAATCTATTTTTCTCAGTGCCCCTGTGGGGATCCAGGCATGTAACTGGCTCAAGGGATGAGTCTCATTAAAAATAAAAGTACTCTCATATACCAGCACGATACATTTAAATTTCTTGTTTTGTTCTGGCACATGTATCTCTTTTAAAGTCCCATGAAATTAGAAGTTTTTGGCTTTTATTATAAATATGTTAGCCTAAAGCTTATGTATGCTATAAGCTAATGTGCTCCAAAACAGAAAATGTACTGTATGCATTCAAACATTTACAGTCTCTCTCTTGTGCGTGCTCCAGAGAGCCTGTCACATGAAATGAATGCTTACAGTGTTCCGGATAATGACGAAAGAGCCATTCTGTACTGTAATGTCAATGTGTCATGCAAATAAAAGGCATCAATTCAAACTTCAGTCTCACAAACATGTTTGATATTTTGAGCCGATTTTAGAACGCATTGTTTTCATTTGTCACACGCCTTGAGTTTGCTGTGATTGGAAAGAATTTAAAGTCTGGTAGTGTATGATGCTCAGTCGGTTAGTGTATGATGCCCAGTCTTTCCTCTATAGCTATTTACAAAATATAAAAATGTGTAAAATGCCTAGCGTTTTAAAATCTGTTGAGATTTTAAAAGTTGTGCAGTGTATTCCAGCCTTAAGGGTTGTGAGTTATATCTGTGTATTGTAATAGCCTCAAATGGACATGAAGGAATAGAAATTGGTGGTTTGAGGTGGCTGTGGAAGTCTAACCTGATTTAGGGGTTCTGTGTATCTTTGTCAGCACTAAGATGATTTTAATCATAGTGAGACTTTTATGAGCCCTTGAGGAAAAAGTACTACTCAGCCTTTCCTTTAACCCCACTTTGGCATGGGAAATTATGAATTATATGATTGTGTGTGTGTGTGTGTGTGTGTGTGTGTGTGTGTGTTTAGCGCATGCCTAGTTTGTACAATTCGTTCTCCAGCAACACATGTGCCTTCCTGCAGGATTTTAGCTTAGTCTCTTTGCTGTCAGCTTACTGTCTGTCCCTGTATTTTTGACATGCTAACTACATGAGCTAGCCATGTTCAGACACGCACTTCTTTGTCAGGCAAGGCAGAGGATGGCAATAAAGCTTCAGCAAGTCAACACATTTACATTTAAAGGAATAGTTCACAAAAAAAATGAAAATTTGCTGGATATTTATTCACCCTCAGGTCATCCGAAATGTAGATGAGTTTGATTCTTCACCAAAACAGATTTAAAGAAATTTAGCATTACATCACTTGCTCAGCAGTGGATCCTCTGTAGTGAATGGGTGCCATCAGAATGAGAGTCTACAGCAAATCCATCAAAAGGACATTTTTAACTTCAAACCGTTGCTTCTAGCTAAAATATTCTATCCATAATATTGCTTTCTGTAGTGAAAAATCTGTATTGTCTAAATCAGGAGTGAAAATGCACAGATCAAGCACTGTTTATAAGTAAAAATAGTTCTAAACAAATGTGATGATGGATTTTCTTGTGAGAGTACAACAGGGGATGGGCTTTTTTACTGGAGGAAGAGTTATGGATTCTGGACTCTTATTTTGGCCAGAAGCGACAGTTTGAAGTTAAAACACCTTAATGATGGATTTGTTCCTTACAAACATGCAGCTTTTTACTTCACAATACATTAATTGATGGGCTGAAGTCGTGTAGATTACTTTTGGATTATTGTGATGTTTTTATCAGCTGTTTGAACTCTCATTCTGATGGCACCCATTCACTGCAGAGGATCCATTGGATGAGCAAGTGATGTAATGTTAAACTTCTCCAAATCTGTTCCAATGAAGAAACAAATTCATCTATATCTTGGATTGTCATTTTTGGGTAAACTATTCCATTAACCTTTTTTAATCTCATGGTAATTTCGCAACGCAATAATAAAGCACAGCTCCACATCCTGAAATATAATTCAGTGATATTTAGGCTGACTTACCATGAGGAAAATGTGGGTGAAGCATCTTGTACTCAGCAGCAGTAGGTGAATGTAAATCTGCCCATCTGGATGCCACTATTAGCTGATCTGCTTGCTCCAGAAGAACACATGGCTGGGATAGCAACAGTCACAACAGAGAGTTGCAAAACTAATTTTGGGAGGAGCAAAGGAGAAGCCAGTGAGAAATATCTGGGACAGCTGAACCTGAGTATTGAACTGGGTTTTTGTGATTTGTTTAACCTCAAAAGGAAAACATTCAAAACGAGACAAATGTAGACAGAATGAGGTATCAAGAAATGTGTTAGTATAATGTATGTGGGGATTTGTCTGTTTGGACTGTGTAGTCCTTTATGGTTCTTTTGTCTTTCTGTAGTTTATAACGTTCTGTCCTCTCCTGAAGAATGCCGTCAGTGACATTTGTCACATTGATTTTTACTAGTCTTCTGCACCCATGATTGATTTTCTAACCAAGATTAATACAACCCCTTGCTGTGTACTTCTTTGCTCGGGCCACAAATAAGTCTTGCCTTTGCTTTGCTATTCTAAACCCAGTCATTTTTAAATCATATATTTGTTAGAATTGTGAATTTTGACTGTAGTATATTTACTTGTCTTTTACATTGTGTCATTTGCAGTTTTTAAAAATGTTATTTCCTTCTTGGTGCTCAAAAAAGTGTTGGCGCATTTGTTAAAGTCAACCCGAGCACACCACAGGATGAGCCTAAATTGGTTACTGCAGACCTGCAGGTGGTAATCTCAGTGCCTGATGGGTCTTTGCGGTCCTCTTTATCCATGTTCTAGTGGTATAAGGGGGTAAGAGTTTGATCTAGACAGGCTTAGCAGAACTTTTGTTGACAAGCTTACAGAAATCCCACTTTGAAAAGCTCTCGCAGCAGACCTTGCTGAGCCCACTGGAATAACACGAAAAGAGATGGATCTAACAGTTATGTCTTGGGGTTTGCCAGAGCCCTGAAGAGGAATTTAAGGGTGTGAGAGATGTCTCAACAGATATATCCTTAATAGATTTTTTTTTTGGTCCAGCCTTTGGGCATTATTTCAGAACAACAACAGAAGGAGCCTCGGTGGACTGCTAGTCCCCATAGCTCACTGAAAGATTATTTCTACTGTGAAAACTCATATCATTGTACTTTTGAGCCCCCTGAGGGTGATATGAAGGCATAACTGGGTCATTACAAGACCAACAATATTCCCATAGAAATGTACTAGCTGTGATGTCATACTTCTTGGTCAAGCATCTTGGTCATTGTAAGCACTTGGAAGACTGCTTATGTTTGCTTAGACCATTTTATATCCTCCTAATTCAATTTAATGCATGATAGTTTTAAAGATATTGAATAAAACCAAGACACCAACATAGTATTCTGCTTAATTCACCTACAGCTTAGCAAGTGTGTTTCATATTCTGCGTAAAAACCTCTCAGAATCACTTCTTTTGATAAATAGTGCATAGAAATTTTTTTGTAAAATTGTATATATTATTTACTGTAAAAAAAAAAATCATGCCAGAAATTTCATGGTGTAATCATTAAAGATGCAGTATGGAAGATTTATTTATATATTTATTTTTGTTAAAAATAACAAAAATGTATTACTGAGAAAGTAAGTAAAAAATAATGTCCTACCTATTTACAACTAGAAACTTGAGCTGTGGGGTCAGATCTTGTGGGAAAAAATCAGTTTCACATCATTCACCTTTGCATAATTACGTCAAAAGACATTTCTTTTAAAATCATCACATTCATTCTTGATAAAGTGGTGAGCTGAAGTCCAACTCAAATAATCACCAAAAGTACACCTCTTCCATATTACAGCTTTAATTAAACAACATAAAATCTCAGATGTAACTGATAACAACTAAAAAAGTAAAGAATTACTTGTTAAATAAAAATAGTATAAATTAGTATAATAAAGTATAAAGTAAATAAAATATAATGAAAAATGATCCTTCTGGGAAGGTGACAATTTTTTGTTGTTGTAATGTTTTAATTACGTATGTTTTACTGTAAAAGCACTGTCTTAATGAATACAATATACATTTCAATATACAATAATAGTGCTTTTTAATTCTGAAAACCATAAATTATATACTGTAGTATTACAGTAAAGTTATATTTTTCCATTATAAGTTGAATATATTTTGTTAATTGTACATGGTACGGTTACTTACTGTTGATCCAATAACAAGTTTTTACTATAGAAGTTTGACATAGTTTTTCAATGAAAATTACAAACATTTTTGACAGTTTCGTCAAATTCAGGCATCAAGTCATTCTATAAAAATATATTAGTATTTTTAGATCAAACATCCTACAAGAGCTTGTAAGTTGTAAGTCTCTCGGGTTAGTTTTGAAAGAGCACTATCCTGCTGTGAGATTTTGCAGAGCTGTACTCAGATCATTCAAAGAATTCTAGTGCTACAGTGAGTCTGCTTTTCCTCTAGTATCTGAAGACTGGCAGGTTGATTTGTGTGATCAGGGTCAGTGTTTTGTTGTGT
>NW_015664681.1:737246-738861 GCF_001515625.1 Sinocyclocheilus rhinocerous
GTGTTTTGTTGTGTGTGTGTGTGTGTGTGTGTGTGTGTGTGTGTGTGGAGGCACAAATAGGTGAACACTGCATGTGCATTTGTTCTTTAGATGTGTTCTCTTTTTGATTTTTTTTGTGTTGGGAAGACAGTGTGCAAAGTTGTCATCTTCATGTTAAAACAGTTCTGAGAACATAGCATGCATAACTGTGTTAGCAGCAAAAAGAAAACTTTGAGCAGAGTGAAAAAAAAAGTTGTGCGGTTGACTAAAATTACATTTAAAAATGCAAGAAGAAAAATCACTTCTGTTGTTTATGTCTAACGTATTGCTCCTCTGTTATTTACATCACCAAATGGAGCTCTTGCGAAAGTAACCACTGGAGACAAACTTTATTTAACAGCAGACTGATATCAGCTGTCAGGATGCAAACCACTGGAGGGTGAGAGTTTTTCTTCCTCATCCTATAGTCACTCTTTAGTGATCTGTGTCATTTGGACAGATCAATGCATTGGCATGCCGAGTGGGGGTGAAAGCCTCTAGGCCGCAGGAGAGTTCAAATGAAAGATGGAATAACATTAAAAGGTGAGATCAGAACAGACTCCCTGTACACCACCATGACTACGGGCAAAGCAGCCGTAAAAGTTGGGATAGACCCGCTTTTCTAAACCCCTATGTTGCTTTGCAATCAGGATATATCAATGTTTTACGCCGGTTTTCACAGTGCTGAAAAAACATGTCATAGAATTTTTTATTTTGGTGTGAAACCATTTGATTAATTTTAGATTCAACTTTTTTAACAAAATGATGAAATAATTTTTAAATGCAGTATGTAGATGTGATTGTTGAATTGTTTTCAGCTGTCATGATAAAGATGAGTTCAAAGCATGTGGCATTGGGAGTGGAGCAGAAAGACTATGAACTACCCATAATTTTCACGTTTAGAATTACTGTTGGAGACTGTTATTCCATCTTTCATTTGAACTCTCCATACATAGACATGCGTCTATGTATAGCTGAAATCAAAATCAGGTCACATTGCATAATTTGTTTTTTTTAATTAATATTATTATTTAATGATGCACACACACTGTAACTGCGTTTTTTGTCATTGCATTTATGTCGTGCAACTTAACTTTAAAGTTTCAGCCTAACTAAAGCTCAAGAATGACATAAGACTTTACTGTCTTCTTGGAAGGCTTTGTGGCTTTTGTGAGAGGTAAAAATCAGTGGACAGGAAGGTAACTTGGAACAAGAACAAAAGACCATACACAATTTTTAAAAAATTTTCTGCAACATGAAATTAGAATTATTTGGAGAATAAACCCTCTTAAATGTCCCTATATGTACTTGTGTGTGTGTGTGTAAAACTTGTTTTTGATATCCTTCATATTCTTTTCTAAAAGTGTGCATCATCTTTTGAGTCAAATTCTTACATTTAATCAGTCAATTAGAATAAAAGACATTTGGGTGTTACCAAACAAATGATATCAGTATCAAAATTAATCTTTGCAATTCAGAGGAAACACAGGAGCTGCATGGGATGAATTTCCCACACCAGAGGGACATGAATGCATTTAACCTGCAGTTACAAATGCATAAATAATTTTTTGTTATTTTAAACATAAAACATTGAATA
>NW_015664681.1:738907-758342 GCF_001515625.1 Sinocyclocheilus rhinocerous
GTTTAGTCTTTCACAAAACATAGCTAACGTAGGGACATTATAACTAGCCACCATATTGATTTATGGTCTTAAATATGTCCAGCGCTTTTTTATAAAGTCTGGTCCCTGTTTTTATAGTCTATGGTCTGGTCCAGCGTTTATCGGTTTGTGCGTCAGTAATAACGGTCCGTGGGGAAACACTGTGTTCCGTGTGTAGTTACAGTAAATAGACTAAACGAAGCCTCGAGGCAAATAATTTGCCTCTATGATTTTTTTGTATTCAAGTTACTCGAGGTATTCGAGGAATCGTTTCAGCCCTATACACTACCATGGGGGTCTCTTGCTCACCAATACTGAATTTATTATATGAAATATTGTGAAATATTATCACAATTTTAAATAAGTCATATATTTTAAAATGTAATTTATTCCTGCAATGGCAAAGCTGAATTTTCAGCATCCATTACTCCAGTCTTCAGTGTGACAGGATCAGTAATATGCTGATTTGGTGCTCAAGAAACATTTCTTTTTTTTTTTCAGGATTATTTGATAGATAAAAACAGCATTTATTTGAAATAGAAACATTTTGTAACTTTCGAACATTATTTCTTTACTTTTGTTTTTGATCAATTTAATGTATCATTGCTAAATAAAAGTATTTGTCATGCTACTGTGAGATAAATGCACGAAGAAGATGAAGATAAATGCAAATAGTCTTTAATAAATCCACGCAGGGGTAAATCCAGGACAGAACAGGCAGGAGACACACGTAGGGACGTAGTAGACTGGACAGAAAACAGTGAACAGAACACAACTTAAGTAGGTTGGCAAATGAAGATAATTAACTAGACACACATGAACCAAATGACATAATGAATGGGTGACAGAAACTAGGTCACACAGTCCAGGGGTGTGACAGTTAGCCCCCCTCCCGGAAGGCGCGACCTCGCGCCGCAGAAACAACAAAGGGATGGACTGAGGGGGACTTAGGAGGAGGACAAAGGAGTGGATATGAGATAGTGACAGGGGATGGCAAAGGGCTGGCAGGAAGGCAGGCAGACAATACAGGTGGAGTTTCGGCCGGAGGACGGACACCCGGGAGGAGGACGACGAACAGAGTCTGGGGTGGAGATGACGGAGGGAGGAGCCAGGACGGGGACAGAAGGGACCAGGGTGGATCAGATGGAGGAAGGAGCCATTTTGGAGGCAGAAGGGACCAGGGCGGATCAACTGGAGGACGGAGCCAGGGAGGAGACAGGAGGGACTTGGAGGAGCCAGGCGGGACCCAGGACACAGCCATGATGGCAGCCCACGGTGGAGCCGACGGAGGGAGGAGCCATGGTGGAGGAAGGGCTAACGGCTCCAGGGGGCCGATCGACGGCGGCGGAGCAGATGGTGATGGAGACTGGCAGACACACAGCGATCCCACCGCACAGATGGTGAGCTGAGGGTGAGCTGAGGGGCTGTCAGGAGACAGCGGTGGTGATGGTGAGGACTGGTACAGAGGTGGTGGGAGAGGGAGGCTGGGCGGGAGTTCACGATGCTCAGGAGGCTTAGGGACGGTGTGTGCTGCCCACACACACCATAAGGCCACTTCCAGCACCGTGAGCGCCAGCGACAGGGGAACGACCTCCGTGGTCGCTATAGTGTAGGCAGACAGATTCAGTTCAGGGAAGACAGATAATTCCAGGCAGACGAACAGTTCAATATAAACAGACAGTTCAGTTACGACCTACGTAGTTGTTTCAGGACAGACAGATGATTCAGGGCAGGCAGAGAGTTCAGACGAAGGCGGGAGAAGAGGGGGCATGTCTGCATATATGTTAACATCCTCTGAACACCCCTAGCGGTGGTGCAGTGGGCGGGGCATTCCTCCGCGCCCTCGCTCCCTACTGACACTTCCACCGTCGCATGTTTAGCAGCCGGCTCGCGCACCTGAACTGACGTCGATTGAGGCTCTAGCTCCGGGGCGATCCTCAGCTCTGTCGCTCTCCTAGGCGATGGCTCGTCGGTCACGGCGGGCTCTGGCTCTCTGTCAACGGTGGGCTCAAACTGTAGCTCCGCGAAGAAGTGTGGTGGTAGGCTGCGCTCTGCGTCGACCATAATAACTTAAAAGGAAAATTTAATAAACAAAACCAAAACACGGGGAAACACGCCACGCTACTTTCACATTTAGGTCCAGTCTTCTGTCACGCTACGGTGAGATAAACGCACGAAGAAGATGAAGATAAATGCAAATAGTCTTTAATAAATCCACACAAGGGTAAATCCAGGACAGAACAGGCAGGAGACACACGTAGGGACGTAGTAGACCAGACAGAAAACAGTGAACAGAACACAACTTAAGTAGGTTGGCAAATGAACATAATTAACTAGACACGCATGAACCAAATTACATAATGAACGGGAGACAGAAACTAGGTCACACAGAGCACATTGGGAAAGAAAACACAACAAACAGTCTAGGGGTGTGACAGTATTAAAAAAAATCTTACTGATGTAAAACTTTTGAATTGTAGCATATCTACAAATTTGACTCTGATTTATGTCTTGTTCACTTGTTACAGACATTGTCATCTTGTGTTTTCTTTAGTTTTTCTACTCTTGCAGTTTGTCTGCTCTACTTAAAAAAAATAAAAAAAACATTGGTTTGTCAGAAATTGTCACGACAAGTAGGACAAAGTTTACCCACAGAACATTAGAAAGGAGCTTTCAAAAAGTTTCCCAATTATATGTCCATCCTTCTCTTCAGTTTCTGTCCTTTGAGTCTCTATCCTCCTCCTGTTATCCTCATATGGACTCTTCTGTAGCGGAGCTATTCGCTCGTGACTGATTGTCAGTAAAACATGCTCTTACTGTCATACTCCGATTCGTCTGCGTCTGTGTCCCCTGATTAATGGCAGGGAAAACGCAAATTGAAAGCCGTCGTCTCTTGCGGATGCGCATCTCTATGTGTATAGTCTCCAGCAAACAAAATAATGATGATGATTACCAGACCCCCCCACCCCCCTATATCGTCTGTCACAGCTCACAATAAATAAGCCTTGTCTTTTCTTGCCCCGTCCTGCCTTGCTAATGTAAATAAGGAGAATTCATTAACCTTGCTGATAGTCCTAGGATCTGTTTCCAGGGTGTTGGTGGGAGCCATCTGGTTATCATTGCTGTCTTGTCAGAGAGCGGAGAGGAGATCCAGAGCTCGTTTATTTATGAGATCTGCCCTCGGTCTTACGTTGAGGTCAGATCTACCAAATACTTAGACAGCAGTGGGTTGCACCGGGCTTGCAGAACAGCAGGGAGGCCGATCGCTTGGACGCCATTAGCCGGGATGAAGCCTTCCTTCTGGACTGCATGACAGGGGCACGTAGCTTAATTGGGATATATGAGCTTTTAGGCTTGTCTTCATTATTTTCTTTAGCTGAAAGTGACTTTAATTTGTCTTGAAGCCGATGCAGACAGAATACTGTACTAAAATTCTCTGTTTTGTCTACAGCACCAAACAGACATTGTGATCAGTGCAGACCGATTACAGAACAAATGACACTTATGAGTCAGTTATTTTGAGTGAATAAAAACATACAGCACCACTAGATTCTTTTTAGTAAATAAAGCGCATATCAACTAACTGTGAGGCTTAGAGAGGTCATGAACTGAAAAATCATAATTTCTTTTGACATATAAGAGGTCACTGCACTATTAAAACATCCTGTAAGTTTAAAAACTCAAAACTTTCTCATTAGTCTAAAAACAGCATATATTGGAGCCAATCTGCCAAAATGACAGGTTGTGGAATGTGCCACTTTATAACCCCATTCACACATACAGTACTGGTAAATTACCGGTTACGTGTGAACTGGACCTTTTCAAAAATACCAGTAAATTTGTTCTGGTAATTTACCCGTATGAGAAGTTTTAAAATTACCAATAAATTACCGGTAATCTGCTCTGTGTGAAGATTACCAGTATGACAATGTACGAGTTCAGAACGTGCTGACGTAAGACATCTACATTTTTGTATTTACAAAAAATACAAAAAGCCGTTTCCGGTAATTTTACGGCAATTTACTGGTATTACTGTTGAAAGGGGCTTATGACTTAATAGTGTGGTTAAACACCACCTCTGCTTCTTTTCAGTATGCCACTTAGGCATGAAATCATTAAAAATGCCTTTTAGGGGGTTAGAATAATTTCTTAAGGATCAAGTGACATTGAAGACTGGAGTAATGGCTCAATATTACTGTTTTACTGTATTTCTTTATCAAGTAAAGATTTCTTCAAAAACATAAACTTACCAATTCCAAACTTTTGAACTGGTTGTTTGTTATCACATTTTTTGTTGTCTTAGTATTGTTCTTTAGTAGAGACCAGTTGCATTGGATGGCATTTACAGTAATCCACCTATAAAGTTGTCAAAAAGTCTATGTAAACATATTTGTGTAAGAAATTTTTGAAATGTATTTAGAATTGAAGTTATCTCTTCATCTGGTGATGGAATTACATTTTTCCCCTAAATATTTATTCCTTTCAACTCCTAAAATAATTTTTAATGGAATCGTTAGGGAACGAGAATACTTTTCTTTTTTTTCTTTTTCCCATCCCTAATACACACACACAAACACACACACACACAAACAAAACTTGCGTCAAAGTGTGCTAATGTAGTTCGCCTTTTCAGCAGTACGGTAGTCCAAATATCCCCATTCTAACAATTCATCAAACCTTTTTGTAGTCATCCATGAACTTACAATGTAGGTTGTGCAATTCATTAACCCCTACCCACTCAACATGACACAGACAGAAGTAAGAGCTTAAGTGCTTTTCCTGCTTTCAGCCCTTAATATCACAGTTTAATTCACAGGCAGTGCTTTTGAAGAAAGCTTGTGCTTGTTATTGCATTCTGGAACTCTTCCAGTCACTTTAAATGTGATTTGTAGTGGCTCTCAGCTGGATGGAAACATTTTGTGTAATGTCTAGAGTAGTTCTTCATGTGCTGCAGTCATTGTTTTGATGGGGACTCATTCACAGCTCTATGTGCAGGATTAGAAGGACTGAGTGGGATTACAGCCGATAGGAGAGTAAAAACTAAAAACCTGCACACATCCTGCTGAACCTTCTGTGAAGATTTATAAGAAATGTAGAGTAAACAAAGGCAAAGTGGTACATTATTTTGCATTTAGGAAACATTGAATGTGTGTATATATATATATATATATATATGTGTGTGTGTGTGTGTGTGTAATTTGTCCTTCAAACTGACATTTTCCAATAACACCTAATTTAGTTTCTATAAAAATTATTTGTGCTGAACAGTGTATGGTGGTGAAGGGAACATATGCAATGAGTAAACATTTTGAGTATAAAGTTTCAGTTTAAATTAACTATCTATTTATGTTTGTTTGAAGTATCTGAATGTTTAACATCAGCAGTAATTGTGTAACAGCTACTTAAATAAAGCTAAACACAACTGGACCTCATTCTAATTTAATGTCATTTGGTTGTTTAATTATTAAGTAAATAAAATGACTAATATATCTTCAATATCTGTATTGAGCACTCTGTATTTTGGGGTTGTATGATTATAGTAAGTATAGCGCAGCTACTGAGTGTTGCATGAAAATGTCTGTGAGGCATCTCTTTATGTAGGGTCACTGTGCACTCCTTGTTCCTGTTGTTTCAGGGGGAAGAGCTCAATGAATCTGCACAGGAGAGCCGTGCCAATGCTGAGATGCGCAGACTCCTTGCCCAGAAGTTCCTTAGGTTGCCATGGAAACCAGGGGTAAAACATGCTTTTATAGTGTTAAATACATACACTTTATTTTCCTACACAGAAGAAATGTGTAGGATAATGTGCGGTGGTTTGCATTCACTATTCTCCAATATTAAAACTGCTTTTATCTAACCCACACTGACAGTGTGCAGGTTAGCTGTGAATCTCTCACTCTCTCTCTTTGTGTGTGATTTCCTTGGGGAGGCACATCCTCCCATAGCTCTGCATCCCTCCAGGAATTGTGCTAAAATTACATGAACAGGTGGCCGAAAAGACGAGAGAACAACAGGCGCTGTATTTATGATGAACCAGCCAGTTCTGCTTAGCCCTTCTATATTGTTCCAGATATAAATTAATTAGACACCCACAAACACCTGAATATCAGGAATTAACACTATGGCATTAACACTAACAAACGACTATTAGTAGTATTACAGTCTCTCTCTGTGAGGATCATTGTAGGAACAGATCTTACCAAGCTGATGAGAATTTTCACACCAAGAGGCGAATATTTTTGCATTTGACTTCTAGCTTAAATCCTCAGAGGATTTGAGGTGACTTTTGCAATTTAAGTTAATTTCTCACTGAGAGCTGAAGTCAATAGCATCTTCTGAGCCAGAAGCTCACATAGAACCTACCAGAAGCCTTATGGCCATTCAAACTGAGCCAGTGGATTTTGAATGGATAAAGTTTGTATTTTTGAAAATGAATTAATAGAATTATTGTTAATTAGTATAAATGTTGTCGTCTAAAACGATGTGGCACAAAAAAATCTGTGATTCAAATGTCAAATCTGCTCCTCTCTATACAGGGACAGTTCATGGTGATTGCTGATGTCTAGTTCAACTGTACCTATCTTACAGTTTTACTAAGAACTTTAAAGGTGTTATTTCTTTCCACCTGATCCAGGACTGCCACAAGTGCCTTCTCAAAAAATATAAAAAAATAAAATAAACAACATAGAATTGAATCACTTTCATATTAAAAGCTGATGTGTTTCCAGTATTTACTACATTAAAACATTAATTATCTGGTTTGTAATTATTCAAATAGCCCTGTGAAATAAGACAATGTTAAATATTTGAAAAGGTCATATTATAATATATATTTTATATTTTTTTTCTTCTCAATCCACTTTCAGTGCTTATGGAGTTCCTCATTTGCAAGTCGCTTTGGATAAATAATGATGAAGTGATGTTTTCTTGCAATAGTTTTGCTTATTAAAATATACACTACTGTTAAAAAGTTTGGGGTCAGTTTTTTTGTATTTAAATTCAGTAAGGATGCATTAAATTAATAAAAAAATGACAGTTGTCACAGTAGTGTGTGTATGAATCCACAAGAAAATGAGATGTATTAGACTTCACTGAAACTACTGAAGAGAACACTAAAAACCATCAATGTTAATGCATGACCTTGAACTGAGGAAACTGAGGAACTGGACTGAACCAGCAGAGAGTGAGACAACTTGGAACAGTATGGGATCAGCAGAGATAATAGACCAGGAATCCTTATATCATCCATCTCAAATAATTTAGTTGAGACCCAACTTCTTTCACACGCCTCAGTGTCAGGAGTGTGGGCAGGGCTCCAATCCATACCGACAAAATCCTAATATGCCCTAGACCATGAACCCTGATGCTGGCTCACACACCTGGACAGACATCACGCTGGGCTCGGGCTCAGGGATGAACGTAGCCTCTGGCGATCACTCTGGCATTTTTTTTTTAATGGCAGGCTCTGGCTTGTGCTCTGTAGGTGCATGGCTGAAGGCTGGCTGGGCTCTGGGTCTGGAGTGGGGCTGGCGTCCTCATCAATGAGGGAGGCAGTGAACCAGTCACACTCCCTCAAGGACCTTCCATGGGCAGACGTGCCTTTGACCACTCATTGATAGGGATGTAACAATTCACTCAACTCACGATTCGATTTGAATCACGATTTTGATTTCACGATTCGATTCGCGATTTTTTTTTAACAAAATGAGATTTAAGACAAATTATAAATTAAATGTGTCCTTTTATTTTTGCTTGGACAAAATGCTGCACGTTTCTTTGTGAAATTGAAATATAACACTATAATAATATACTAATATAGCACTTGCATATTATTGCTCTTTTGTTGGTTTTGATTGCTTCTATTGTCCGTCTTCATATAAACAAAATAATGCTTTGTCTGTGCTCTTTCTATGTAAAATTAGAGGCAACCACTGCATTTTAATCATGATCCAAACAAAGATGCTGCATACATGCAACATGAGCAGTTTTTAAGCTAAATTATAATGTATAATTTCGAAATTTGAAGCGAGGAGGAGATGAACAGGAGGTAAAAAAGTAAAGACTTCACCATTGTTGCAAATAAATCATACTCACCTGGATGCAGTTTTTCATAATTTCGAAGTTCACCTATGTTAGTTTTCATAGGCCCTACATAAAATTTTTACTTATTAAAAATTTTGAAAATACTCATCTTCAGAACACAAATTAAAATATTTTTGATGAAATCTGAGCCTAATAAAATAAAATAAAACAGTCCATGTGACATCAGTGGTTCAACCCTAATTTTATGAAGCTATGAGAATACTTTTTTTGCAAAGGAAAACAAAAATAACGACTTTTATTTAAAAAATGTCTTCTCTTCCGGGTCAGTCTCCGCTGCTATTCACGAGAGCACCACGACGCAGGTGTGTGCATTCCTCTGCTTGCAAACAAGGCGCAATGCATCTGGGTTCTACGTCAGAATGCCGGCTCCTGCGTCAGCAGCATCACATGCATGCTACAGGGTACTCTCGTAAATGTGTAGTGGAGACTGAAAAGGTTTGTTAAATAAAGTCATTATTTTTGTTTTATTTTTGCACAAAAAAAGTATTCTCGTAGCTTCTTAAAATTACAGTTGAAACACTGATGTCACATGGACTATTTTAACAATGTCCTTACCGTTCTGGCCCTTGAACGAGGTAATTGTGTTGTTTGTGTTGCTTCTGTTCTGAAGATGAATGAAGGTCTTGCGGGTTTGGAACAACATGCAGATGAGTAATTAATTAATTTTCATTTTTGGATGAACTGTCCCTTTAAGCAACATTTTTGATATGCTGTTCATGAAGGAGTTTCAATATTGTTGCCAGCTGCTGTGAAGCTCTTTTCTAAATGCTGTGAAAACACTGAACCTGACTCCACTGTAGTATCACCGATCGATAAGCCAACAATCCTTATCTCCTCTCCCTACCTCGTTGCCGTAGCAGGCTAGGAGACACGACACTGTGTGATAATGAAGAGACAATGATCAAAGAGGGTCCCTGACCACACGCTGCCCCCGAGGCTCCCTTCCTCTGGGCCTGTGACAGATGAGCTCCTCGTTCGACGTTGAAGTGTCAGGTGCATGCTAACCCTCCAGGAAGCAATGGGAGCACGGAAGCTCTTAAGAGGCATGTGATGTAGGAAATGCCAGAAATAGCAAATGGCACACAGACGTCACATTGGAGTCCTTGTGTTGTCCCATTCTCCTGTCTCATTGGAAATGTGTCGATTGTTTGTCAGATACTTATCCAGTATGATTCACAACAAAGGAAAAAAATACCCCAGTGCAGAGATAACCTCTGTTTTTATCCGATGATTTATGTGCTTCCCTCTCTATGTTATTGAATGCATTATATGGCCAGTAGGAATAACCAGGCTGGGAAATCTATCATCAGGGCTTTGGCTGGAAGCGCAGTAAGATGACTCTGACAAAAGATCTCAGGCCATTCATTCACACTCCATATGCTGCCGTATAAGATGCTCTTATCATGCACCACAGAATGTATTTTAGAGTTACTTAAAATTCAGAGATAAAGGGAAGATGAATGCTATTAATTTTGACTGATAACACAAGATTCACAGGTATTTATAGCACACCTTATTGTAACAAATACAGACAAGTCTATTACTGATACACAATGGGACTATTTAGATATGTTTATCATACCTCTAGAGGATTATGGTAGCAAATCCCATTTTTTTCATGATTTATAGTGCATTTGTATTACACTGCACATTTTTATATAGACGCTGTCACATTCTCCTTGTTTCCCCTTGTGCAAAACAAACCAGGGTGACAGTTATTCATCTATTCGGAGCATGTGAAAATTTAAATAGTACACTTGATAATGCCCAGATAATCCACCTTACCACCTGTGACCGCATTGTACTCTCTCTTCTCCCTCGACTGAACTCTTGCCATGTGCGAATGTGCCATGGCAATGGAGTGGCACAGCCCAGTGTGCCCATGACAGCTGAAACCGTCCCCAAGATTCTATGGCGTCCTGTCCACCCACTCTGATTGGGTGGGATGCCATTCCCACCATCCACACCAGCTGCAATTATACAGGCTAAATTTAAACGTGGCTGTGCAGCGAGAGACCTAAACAACTGACAGAAGGGGCGAGAGCAATCTAATATGAGCTCACCTGCATGATGAGTAATGCCTGTCTCTGTCACCGTCACCACCAGGAGCATTATAGAAAGATAAAGGGTGGTGGAGAATTTGGTACATGAAGATTTGCACAGGCTTACACATTTCCTGATAAATCCCACCACTGCTGCACCAACTCATAATTCTTCATTAAGTCGTGAGCATGAAGTAGCTGGAAATGCATTGCCCAATTTTCCTGTTTGTGACAATTTGTGTTTTCTGAAAGCATTGCTGCATATCCAATAGACATTTAATCACTCTGAAAGCTCTGTGAGCGTTGTGCCGCATCCAGTTTATTGGAAATAAAGCCAAAACATGATAATTATACTTTCTAATAAATATTATTGATATAAGGTCACTACATAGTTTACATTGCAACTGGTGTTATAGGAATAGTTCTCTCAAAAATGAAAATTTGCTTAAAATTTTTATATTCACAGATCCAATTTCAGATATATTTGTTGTTGGGCTGTCCTGTGCATAATCTGGGTCTGTGTGAAGGCCTGGGCCCTGTTCTCACCTCTGAATCAAGTGTTAATTCAGCCACCTGTGCTATATTAATAGACATCCCATTTATGGGCTTATGGTTTTATGGTAGCATTAAACCTTGAATTGCATGATAGAAAACCCTTTTTCAATTGCATCAATGAAAATTGTGACCACAGTTTTTTTTTTTCCGTGGTCAATGTTATTTTGTCCATGTAGTACACTCCGTAGTTCAACAATTACAAAAAAATATAGTATACATTTACAGCAAATGGGCAATGTGCAGATATTCTTCCTTGACCAAATAAGTATGTGTAGTATATACAATACCAGGGCTGCATTTCCCAAAAGCAACATAAGCCGAAGTTGATCATAGAACCGTTGCCACCTCTATGATCAATTTAGCTCATGATGCTTTTGAAAAACGCAGCCCAGGTTTATTCGAACCTAGATAAGGAAATGAGCTAGAGCAGAGGAGAAATGCAAAAAAGAAAAAGTAGAGGAATTGCATTGGTTTAAATAATGGATCAACACTTTGTAATGGATAGACAATAAATTAAATATTGTTATTAATACACTGTAAAAAATTTTTTGTGACATTTACAGTAAAATATCGGCAGCTGTGGTTTTCAGAACTTTACCGTAAAAAATATGGTAGCAACATTTGAGATTTTACAGATTTAAGTTAAATTTGCAGTAAAAAAAATGCATATTTCATTTACTGCTATAATGTTATTATACCAACCTATTGAAGAACTAATATCTGTTTTGTGCCATTGTAATACACTGATAACCACAAAAATCAGGTGGTGATGAGAAAGTAAATCAAAGCTCATTATAAGCAGCTCTTCAACAAGCTGATACTAATATGTGACCCTGGAGCACAAAACCAGTCTTAAGTCGCTGGGGTATATTTGTAGTAATAGCCAACAATACATTGTATGGATCAAAATGATCGATTTTTCTTTTATGCCAAAAATCATTAGGATATTAAGTAAAGATCATGTTCCATGAAGATATTTTGTACATTTCCTACCGTAAATATATCAAAACGTAATTTCTGATTGGTAATATACATTGCTAAGAACTTCATTTGGACAACTTTTAAGGTGATTTTTTCAATATTTAGATTTTTTTGCACCCTCAGATTCCAGATTTTCAAATAGTTGTATCTCGGTCAAATATTGTCCTATCCTAACAAACCGTACATCAATGGAAAGCATTCATCATTATCATTGACATCAATAACATCATTATTTGTTCAGCTTTCAGATTATGTATAAATCTTAATTTCAAAAAATTAACCTTATGCCTGGTTTTGTGGTCCATGGTCACATATATAGTAGGTGCACAGTGTCATTCATACAAATACTAAACACCATAATGGTAACACACATGATATTAAAATAATGCAATAAACATTAATTTAGCAACATTAGATGGATTAGATGTAATTTAACAACATTAAGATGTAACCCTAACCCTACAAAATTTATAAGAAAAAAAAAATGGTAACACTTTAGATTAGGGAACACATTTTCACTGTTAACTAAGAGTTTTCCGTCAATAAACCCCTAATTTACTGCTTAATAATAGTTAGTAAATTAGATGCTAGGTTTAGGTATTGGGTAGGATAAAGGGATCTAAAATATGGTCATGTGGAATAAGGCAGTTTGTGCTTTATAAATATTAATAAACAGCCAATATGCTAGTAATATGCATGCTAATAAGCTACTAGTTAATAGTGAGAACTAGTCCTTAAAATAAAGTGTTACCGGAAAAACTAAGAAACATAGTTATTTTTATTTACGAAAATGTGAAGTGTCAGGCAGGGAATTCTGGGAATGTCAATTTACGTTTTTTTCACTGTAAATTATACAATGACTTTTTCTTTTTCACTTCCAAAACCCCCTATTTTACATTAAGGTTAGATTTATTACAGTTATTCACTGTATATGGAGACTTACCGTTAACCAATAAACAGGTTTTTACTGTAGCGCTTTTACTGTTAAAATCACAACCATTTCTTTACATTGTAGTTTATATTGTAGTTCATAATATAGTTTATTTTATATTTAATTTTAAAATCTCTGGACTATTTCCTTCACATTAATGCTGGTTACACGTGCAGAAAAGGCTGATTCTCTCTGTTTTTCTTCTCTGTCAGTATAAAGGTCAGGCCAATCTGCATGTGTTTGAAGACTGGTGTGGCTCATCTATCTCCCAGCTCAGGAAGAATCTTCATTTTCCTCTCTACCCACATGTAAGACCAGACACTGGAAGACAGAGTTTGATAGAACAATTCAGATTAACCTGCTTGCTTGACTTATGAAATGTATTCTGGATACTCTGGGCAGTATCTCATTGTCAGTATTTTCATTAACAAATCCCAAATGTTGGCCTAATATTTGCGAGGGGCAGGATGTGTTGCAGACAGAACTAATATCTGTTCTTTCACCTTTGCATTATCACTAAAACAGTGTTTTGGAGCTGTCTGTTTATTCTTCTTCGAAGCCATTTTGAGGTGTGATTCTGTGAATTAGTGTTAGTGCCTTGGGTTTAAGAGTGAATAAGCCTACAAATGCTTTTATATTTAATTCTTCCCTACAGACCAGGACCACGGTGAAGAAAATTGCAGTGGCTCCAAAATGGAAGAATTATGGCCTTAGAGTCTTTGGATTTATTCATCCTTACAAAGATGGTTAGTGTATTTCATCAATGTTTTTGTTACATTACAGGGATTTCATCAGGGTTTACTGTTGCACAAAAATGTACAAAACTTTAAAACATCATGGATTTACTCTCATCATAATTACAATCACACATGCTCATTTAATTTCTAGTGCCTAATAAAATGGACAATATGTTATGCTATTGCTGTGCATTCATGTCCAGGCTCAGTAACGTCTCGGTTACGTATGTAACCCTCGTTCCCTGAAGGAGGGAACGGAGACGTTACGTCAGTCATGACTGACGAATTGGGATCTCGCCCGAGAGCCCAATCACCTTCGAGTGTTAACTAAACAAGCCAATGACAGTTGGCGTGCGTGTTTCGCCACGCGCACCCCGCCCCGCAGCGCGGGTATAAAAGGAGAGCGCGTGCAAACGCACATCAGTTTTTCGCTGAGGAGCCGAGACTACGTGCCCCGGCCGTACAGCGGTGGTACAGCAACTGTGGCGACGGAACGTAACGTCTCCGTTCCCTCCTTCAGAGAACAAGGGTTACATACGTAACCGAGACGTTCCCTTTCAGTCAGTCACGTTCGACGTTACGTCAGTCGTGACTGACGAATTGGGATCCGTATGGAAAACGCCACTATTGCTGACCCCCTCCAGTGCCCTGCGGAAGCCGGCAAGTCCCCCCACACCAGCTGGGGCGGAAGATAGGACAGCGGCTAGGCAGAGGTGTCCACACTGCTGTTCCATACAGTGGTACATTGGATAACACTGGGAAAGCGTACCCAGTTGGGAACGCTACGGAAGCCACATCCTGCGCATAGGAGGTATCATGTGGAATTACACATATGGACTGGCCCAGGGCAGTGCTACATATGGAAGTCCCTGCGGTAGACTCAACCCGCCTGGGGTGAGATAACTACGCAGCAGAGATGGCAGCGAACGACTGCCAGGGAAAGACACGGGCTTACCGTGAGGGGAGCCGTACCGTGGAAGAATACACATGTGGGATCACCCGAAGGGGAATCACTACACACGGGCACCTAGCCCAGCACAAGGGCTGACCTTGGGCATGCACACGAGTGCTGAGCCTGGCGTCTGGCGCTCCGCCACGCCTGACCGCCGAGGGTGCGGGAGGAACTCCAACAGGGTTCGCCATGGGGAACTGAACTGAGAAGCAAAAAAGCGCACGTATCCGGTCCGTAGAGGGGAATGGCGCAGCAAGCGTGATCGACACCGAGCAGGTCCGGTGTTACTGCCTACCTGAGGCGAGTACACGAGAGGACACGGGCTCTACACGGAGATTATAGAATCTCGCAAACGTGTTAGGCGTCGCCCAGCCGGCAGCTCTACAGATGTCTGCTATCGAGGCGCCCCGCGCCAATGCCCAAGAAGATGCCACTCCTCTCGTAGAGTGAGCTCTCACTCCGAGGGGGCAACGTAAACGTTGGGCCTGGTAAGCTAAGACTATAGCCTCCACTAACCAGTGGGCAAGTCTTTGTTTGGAGACAGCCTTCCCCTTCTGCTGTCCTCCGAAGCAGACAAAGAGCTGGTCTGAGGTCCTGAAGCTCTGCGTACGGTCCACATAAATGCGCAGAGCGCGAACGGGACAGAGCAGAGCGATGGCTGGGTCTGCCTCCTCCCGGGGCAGCGCTTGCAAGTTCACCACCTGATCCCTAAAAGGCGTGGTGGGAACTTGGGCACATATCCAGGCCGGGGTCTCAGGACAACGTGAGAGTTACCCGTTCCGAATTCCAGGCACGAATCGTCGACCGAAAATGCCTGCAGGTCCCCTACCCTCTTGACCGAGGCCAATGCGGCGAGGAGCGCTGTCTTTAACGACAGAAACTTAAGCTCTACTGACTGCAGAGGCTCGAAGGGCTCCTCCTTCAAGGCCGTCAGGACCGAGGGGAGATCCCAAGAGGGTAACAGGTGAGGGCGCGGAGGATTTAACCTCCTTGCCCCTCTGAGAAACCTGATGACCAAGTCCTGCTTCCCCAAAGACTTACCGTCTACTGCCTCGTGATGCGCGGCAATGGCGGCAACATACACTTTAAGGGTGGAGGGAGACAGCCTTCGCTCCAACCCATCCTGCAGGAAAGAAAGCACGACTCCGATCGGGCATCTACGGGGGTCTTCCCGGCGGGAAGAGCACCAATCGACGAACAGGTTCCACTTCAGCCTGTAAGCGTGTCTAGTAGACGGGGCTCTGGCTGAAGTGATGGTGTTTACTACCGCTGGAGGTAGCCCACCTAGAACCTCCGCGTCCCGTCCAGGGACCACAAGTGGAGATTCCACAAGTCTGGACGCGGGTGCCAGAGGGTGCCCCCTCTCTGAGAAAGGAGATCCCTCCTCAGAGGAATTTGCCAAGGAGGGGCTGTCGCGAGGAGCATCAGTTCGGGGAACCAAGTCCGACTGGGCCAATATGGCGCTACCAAGAGGACCTGCTCCTCGTCCTCCCTGACCTTGCACAGTGTCTGTGCGAGAAGGCTCACTGGGGGAAACGCATATTTGCGTAGGCCCCGAGGCCAGCTGCACCCCAGTGCGTCCGTGCCGAGGGTCCCCTCGGCCAGGGAGTAAAACAACTGGCAATGGGACGTGTCCGGGGAGGCAAACAGGTCTACCTGAGCGTCCCCAAAGCGTCTCCAAATCAGCTGGACTGTCTCGGGGTGGAGTCGCCATTCTCCCGGAAGGGCGGGCTGACGTGAGAGCTCGTCAGCTGCACGATTGAGCTCGCCTGGGACATGAACGGCGCGAAGCGACCTCAGATGCTTCTGACTCCAGAGGAGGAGATGGCGGGCGAGTTGCGACATGCGACGGGAGCGTAGACCGCCCTGGTGGTTGATGTACGCAACGGTCGCAGTGTTGTCCGTACGGACCAGTACATGCTTGTCGTGCAGCAGCAATTTGAAGCGGCGCAGAGCTAGCCATACTGCTTGCAACTCGAGGCAATTGATATGCCACTGCAGTCGGGGCCCCGACCAGAGCCCCGCAGCTGCATTCCCATTGCACATGGCACCCCAGCCCCTGGCAGAGGCATCTGTTGACACAACAACATGCCTGGATACTTGCCCAAGGGACACCCCTGTCCGAAGAAAGGCAAGATCTGCCCACGGGCTGAAGGTCTGACGGCAGAACGGGGTAACAGGAACCCGGTAAGTGCCGTGTCGCCATGCCCATCTCGGGACCCGGTCGTGAAGCCAACGCTGAAGCGGTCTCATATGAAGCAACCCGAGCGGCGTGACAGCGGCTGCGGATGCCATATGCCCCAGGAGCCTCTGAAACTCTTTCAGTGGAACCGCCGTCTTGCGCTGGAAGGACCCCAGGCAGTTCAGCATCGACTGCGCACGCTCTACTGAGAGACGTGCTGAGAGGTTGACCGAGTCCAGCTCCATGCCGAGAAAAGAGATCCTCTGCACCGGGGAGAGTTTGCTCTTTTCCCAGTTGACCCGAAGCCCCAACCGGCTGAGGTGACTGAGCACCGTATCCCTGTGTTCGCACAACTGCGCTCGGGACTGGGCCAATATGAGCCAGTCGTCGAGGTAGTTGAGAACGCGAATGCCCGCTTCCCTCAATGGAACGAGGGCTGCCTCCACGACCTTGGTGAAGACACGAGGCGACAGGGATAGCCCGAAGGGGAGGACCTTGTACTGATACGCTCGCCCTTCGAACGCAAAGCGGAGAAACGGTCTGTGTCGAGGGAGAATCGAGACATGAAAGTACGCGTCCTTGAGGTCGATCGCTGCGAACCAATCGAAAGGACGGACGCATTGAAAGATGCGTTTCTGCGTCAACATCCTGAACGGGAGCTTGTGAAGGGCCCGGTTCAGTACGCGCAGGTCCAGGATCGGTCGTAACCCACCGTCTTTCTTGGGTACGATGAAGTACGGGCTGTAGAAACCCGACCTCATCTCGGCTGGAGGGACCGGCTGTATCGCGTCCTTCACCAGCAGGACCGCGATTTCTGCACGCAAGACAGGAGCATCCTTGTCCAGCACCGAGGTGAACCGAATGCCCCTGAACTTGGGAGGGCGCAGGGCGAACTGAATCGCGTAGCCGAGTCTGATGGTTCTCATGAGCCAGCGAGACGGCCTGGGGAGCGCTAACCAGGCCCCCAGCAACCGAACTAGCGGGACCAGGGAAACCACCGACGTACCCGCAGTAGGGCAGTGAAGTGGAACACAGGACCCAACCCGGGAGGCAGTGCGTCCCAGGGTGGGGTCTGAGTGCGCGGCGCACCACTTACCTGGCTCCATAGCTGGGCAGGGGGCTCGTGAGGAGGCACAGCGTCCCCGAACCGGACCCTGCTGCCCATCGGCGAAAGGAGAGGGGGACGGCCGTGTGGAGACAGGGTCTCGTGCACCGCCATCCTCGCCCTCTTGGGACCCAGAGACAAAGGAAACTGCTCTTTTATTGAAGTTTTGGGTACCACTGGCTGGGTAGCCAGTGGCGGAACAAAAACAAACGGAAACATAAGATTCTCCACCCGGCCCTCCTCCGGGGGAAGGAGTGGTGCAGTCACCATCTCCGAAGAGCAGGATCCAAGAGCTCCGGGTCGCCCGTCTCAGGGACGCCGCCTGCTCTGGCGCTTCACAGGCTTGGCAGGGGCGGAGGCGGGCAGCGCCGGTTTCCTGCGGCCAGCTCCACGCTGCGGCCGTTGTGAAGGCTGCTGTTGTGGCCGTGCCGGAGCGGAGGTGGAGGCCGCAGGAGGGCGCCCTCGGCGACGAGCAGACAGAGGGGCTGCAGCCGGCGGTGGGGTGCAGACAGCAGCAGACCGCCGGGGCAGGATGTGTCGAAACGCCTCCGTCTGCTTCTGCGCGGCGGAGAACTGTTGGGCAAAGCCCTCCACCGCTTCGCCGAATAGGCCGGCCTGGGAGATCGAGGAGTCCAGGAAGCGATGCTTGTTGGCCTCCCTCATATCCGCCAAGGTCAGCCATAGGTGGCGCTCCTGGACCACCAATGTGGACATCGTCTGACCCAGGGCCCGCGCCGTGACTTTCGTCGCCCTAAGCGCGAGGTCCGTCGCCGTGCGCAGTTCCTGCAGCACACCTGGGTCAGCACCACCCTCGTGCAGCTGCTTCAACGCCTTGGCCTGGTGGACTTGCAGGAGGGCCATGGCGTGCAGGGCGGAAGCGGCCTGTCCAGCAGCACTGTAAGCCTTAGCCGTCAGAGCGGACGAGAACTTACAGGCCCTGGACGGAAGGCGTGGACTACCTCTCCAGGCGGCGGCGCTTTGCGGGCAGAGCTGCATGGCAATAGCGCGCTCAACCGGAGGGATGTCCACATACCCTTGGGCCGCCCCCCCGTCGAGGGTGGTGAGGACAGAGGAGGCACCAAGTCTGTTTCGGGCAGAAAAAGGTGCCTTCCAAGACTTAGTAACCTCCTCATGCACTTCCGGGAAGAATGGAACCGGAGGCGGCTGCCGACGCCCGGCCTGCGCCCCCAGGAACCAATCATCCAGCCTCGAGCGTTCGGGAGAAGGAGGAGGCCTCCAGTGCAGCCCGACACTCTCGGCGGCCCGGGAAAGCATAGCGGTCAGCTCTGGATCTGACTCGGGCAACGCCACTCTACCTGACGGTGGCAGCGCAGCCGAATCCTCATCTCCAGAGCCTAGCTCGCCCTCCGATGCAGCGATCGACATCCTGTCATCCGCCTGTGCTCCGCACAAGATGCTGGACCCCGCCCTGTCCGAGGACCCAGCACACTCGTCCGGAAACCCCAGGTGGTGCGCCATGCTTGAGGAATGAGAGGCCCGCGGAGACGTACTCGACGGGGAAGCTCTCACCGTAACCCTCAGGTCTCCCTGACCATGAACCGAAGTAGCCCTCCGAAAACCGGAAGAGCTAGAGCGGGGCATGGCAAGGGGGATACCCCCCCGTTTAATGAGGAGGTATCTAGACCGCAACGTCGCGATGGTCATGTTCCCGCACTGAGAACATGACTCATCCATGAGCGCTGCTTCAGCGTGCTGTAAGCCCAGGCACGAGATGCAGCGATCATGACCATCAGATGCAGCCAGGAAGCGACCACATCCAGAAACGCACGAGCGGAAAGCCGTCTTTAAAAAGACGCCCATCGCTCGTG